>NW_020949997.1:3063851-3102969 GCF_900497805.2 Vombatus ursinus
AGTTTCCAATTCTTTCCATTACAAAAAGAGCTTCTATATAGTGTTGTACATATGAGTCCTTTTCCTCTCCCCAAGCTTTTTTCCAAACTATAAGGCACATGGTAGGCTCAATAAATAGGTTAATATTAACCTATAATAATATAAGCTCTGAAACCTCCTAGGGTTCATTAAAACAAAGAACAGAATATTACTGTAACTAGCTTGATGTCAACTATTGCTACCTCAAGTAGTGAAAGAGTCACAGGGAAATCTAAAAATGTTGCTCTTCAACTACAGAATATCAACAGCCTTCATATCCTGAGAGTATATACTCTGCCTAGTTTCCTCACACTGGAATGATACTCTGGCCTGTAGCTCCTTTCTCTGATTGACTAGTTCCTCCCAAAAACTCCATTTTTTAAAAAAAAGCGTCCAAGAGAGTGATGTCTTCCTTCATTGTTCTCCAGGCTCCATTCCTCACTCTCCAGATTGACTCCCTGACGATGACCCACTCTCAAAATACCTTCTCCCTCACCCTTGCCCTTTTCCCCTCCTTTTTAAGTGTTGTCTAGCAGAAACTGGTAACATCAGGGAACAGAACAATGCCAAGAAAACATTATCTCAAGCCAGCATGGGCTCTATTAATTGAGAACCTGAAGCCAGATCTTGACTCTAGCATGTCAGAACAGAACTATCACCCAAAGGTCATTGTACAGGGAGACAGGGCCCAAATGTACACTTCACAGAATACTGGGAAGACACAACAAGAGAAAGACAGTTCATCATCGGGGCACCAGCATCAGCATCAGACCTCTTCCATGTAGAAGACCTGAGAGAGCATAATCTCTAGCAATTCACTGGGGCCACAAGGCAACAGCAGAAGGTGGAGTCAACTCCCAGGTAGAGACCATACAAAGAGAAGATGACAGACTGGAGAAGGGCTGAGCCTGCAGTGAACCACCAAGAGACAAAGACAGGAGATAGGGATCAAGGCAGAGGGTAGGGCCTACTGGTGGCCACTCCATTTGGATTGTCAATGGCAACCACATCTAGTCTGCAAAGTGGTTAAGAACTAATGAAGCCTTCCTAAACCATCCAAGAGGACAGAAGGGGACTGGCCCTAAACCAAATATATTGGGAGAAGTTTGAGAGAAATTGAGTCTAACACTAAAGGAGAACAATCTCCATGTCCAGATTCTACTTCTAACTTCTGTAAGACAAGTTTATAGAAGGAGCAAGAGAAGAGATGAAGGTGAGTTTGTTGGTTTGGGACTTCTGAGGAAGTGAGAGATTGAATTTGGGAGAAGAAAAATATGGAAAATTGAAGAAAACTTGAGTATAAACTAAAGAAGTTGAGCTAAAGGAGAAAAGCATAATCTGATGGAAGGAAAAGGATGAAGATGTACAGGCCAGAAGAGAGGAAAGAAAGAAAGAAAGAAAGAAAGAGAGAGAGAGAGAGAGAGAGAGAGAGAGAGAGAGAGAGAGGAAAGGAAAGAAGGAAGGAAGAAAGAAAAAAGAAAGAAGGAAGAAAAGAAAGAAAGAAAGGAGGGAAGAAAGAAAGAAAGGAAGGATGGAAAGAAAGGAAAAGGAAAAGAAGATATTCATCAAAGCAAGGTAAGTAAAACAAGCTGATAAATAAAACAACATGGTAAATTGTTAAGTATAGTTGATGAAATATGAAGTTTGTGAGAAAAGGGAAAGGAAGTCTAACGCTTTTAAAATAAAGGGAACTTGATCTTGCTATCAAGTTAAATAATGATAAAAGGCCCTGTGGGTATTAACGAATGTTTAGGAGGTGAAGTAGAAATAGCCACAAGTAGCTCAAGAAAAACAAGATTAAGAATCTCAGTGGGGGGGGGGGGAGCTAGGTGGTGCAGTAGATAGAGCACTGGCCCTGAGGCCAGGAGGATCTGAGTTCAAATCTGACCTCAGACACATAACACTCACTAGCTGTGTGACCCTGGGCAAGTCACTTAACCCCATTGCCTAGCCCCCCCCCCAAAAAAAGAATCTCAGGATAAAATGCAAGAGGAAATATTGCATGACTTAGATTGAGTTTGATATTTGTATTTCTAAGGTAGAGGAGTGACTATGATCTATCTTCTAAATGTAGGTTTGCATTTCTCCTGTAAGGGTCTTGATGAACAACTCTCTACACTTCAGGTAACCAGGGACAATTAAATGTTCATTTCAGAAATGGAAATAGGCTTTCAATGAGGGGAAATAAATTAAGGTAGTCAAAGGGGGAATCTTGATCTTAATCTGTAGGTGGAAAAAATGAAGAATATCTCCAGAGGCTGATGGAAGGTAAGGGTCAACTGTGTACTTAGAGCTAAAAAAACAATTTTGGCCTCTTTCAAAAGAGGAAGAACTGACACAGAGTGAATTAAGTAGAACCAGAAGAACAACTGAAAATATAACACCAATATTACAAAATGAATGATTTTGAAAGACTTAAGAATTCCCATCAACTAAATAAACCAACCATGATTTCCGTGGATTGATAAAGAAGAATGATTCCCACCTCATCACAGACAGATGAAAGATTAATATGTAGAATAAGAAACACATTTTTGGATGTAATCAATGTGGGAAGTTTTTCTTGACTCTGCTTATGTAATACAGGGGTTCTGTATTTCTTTTTTCCTTCCTTCCTTTCTTTCTCTTCCATGAATAGGAGGAAGGGGAAAGATGAATGCTTGATAATTGAAAAAAAATTTAATAGCAGGGAGCTGTATGTTCTGATGAGCTGCTTGTCTCCCAGAGAATGAAAAGTAGATCCACAGGTCCTGTCAGGTGAAAGATCAACCAGTGAGGGTCAAAAAAAGAAGAGAAGAATAATGGTGGAAGATGACTCCCTTCCAAAGGGAACTGAAGCAGCTATTTATTCACCTAATAACATTAGAAGGATCTTTTGTCTTTCTGGTGAATGTGTCCAAGATGTAACAGACAATCTCCCAAGACCTGTGAAGACAGATGACTACTAACCACTTCCGGTGATTCACATGGGTACAAATGATATTGCCAGAAGGAGCCAAGAAAATGTTGCCAAAGATTACAAAGTCTTAGACCAGATAATAAAAACCAGAGGGACACAGGTTGTGTTTCCTCACTGCTGCCCACTGAAGACAAAGGATGCAGAAAAGAAAATTGATTTGGAAAGTAAGTAGCTATCTAAGAGGATGGTGCCTGAAAACAAGATCTGTATTTCTGGATTGCATCTTAAAACATAGAAATGAGGGACCCCACACCATTGCTGAATGGTCCCTAACAAAATCTGGTTAAGAATCACGCATCCAATGTTTTGTAAATCTAATCAAAAACCTTTAAGGAAAAAGGATGGAGGGAAAAGAAAATGACCTATGTATATCCACCATGCTATATACCACGAGGGAAGAACAACATTTAAACCCAGAAGTTCACAGGCAATAAAATCCAAGAAAGGAATCAGTAGTAAAATTCATAGCCTCAAATGTCTGTATTCAGATGCCCAAAGTTTAGGTAACAAGTAAGAAAAATTGGGAGTCCTAATGCATAAAGACAAATTTTACCTCATAGATATCATAGAGACTCGATGGGAAGAATTCTGTGGCTGGAAATCTGAATGCTGATACTATATTCAAAAGAAACAGGATGAGTAAAAAAAGGGGTGGAATCAAATTGTGTATTAAGAAGGTATACCCTTCTTAACCTATATAGCATGGTGGTACATTCCAGTAATCCCAGTTAGCAGGGAAGCTAAGGCTGGTGGGTCTCTTGAGCTCAGCAATACTGAGCTTCAGTGGGCTATGTTAAGATCAGTATGGTGAACCCCCTGGAGTGGAGCAAAGTAGCCTAGGTTGGAAATAGAGCAGATTAAAGCTCCTATGTCAAACAGTAGTTGGATTGGACCTATGAGTAGTCCCTATATTTCCAGCTTGTGTGATGTGGGGAAGCCCAGTAATTTTTTTAAAAATTATACTTTGGTGAGGAGATCCAGGAACCAAAAGAGTGTCACATGGTAAAAATCATTTGGGTGAAGATTGATGGAATGAAAAACAGAAGTGATTTTGATCATTAAATTATGCTACAAACCACCTAGAGAGACAGAGGAAATAGATGAATTTAAGAAACAGATTGCTACCTTAGTACAGAGACATAATGTTGTAATGATCTATGTAATTGAAGTTTGTAATTGGAATTTCTCTCTCTCTGAGAGTGTCTTTCTAAAGCTATTGCTTATGAGCCCCTAGTAGTGGGCTTCCCCCATTCATCATCAGTTGATATCCATCATCCAAAAGGAATTAATTAGCTTTTAGAAATGGACATTTACTAAGGTGGTATAATAAAAACAGTTGATACCAAACATCCCCCCAAACTGGGAGCGCACTCTCCCCTAAATATGTATGGGGACCAGGAGAAATTTCAGCTAAAGCTTAGAGATTACATGAGGCAAACTAACAGCTCATTGTTACTGGAAGAATCCTTTGTAGGATCCTTGTATACTTCCCCTTCAGTATGGTGCTGCATTTTGCTGGGATCAGTGTAGACTCTTGAAGCTGCTTTTCTTAGCACATCTAGTTGGCTCCCAATACAGATGCTCGTATCAAACACCACTGTACCGGGGACACTTCTAGGATACCTATGGGAAATCTAAAATCTTCTGACATTTTGAAGTTCACAATGTCATCCTCTTGTCAGAGAGAGGGAAGAGACAGCTTTTCTCCTCCCTCCACCCCAAGTGACTCCTTTTAGGAGCTTGACTGAAACTGTTCTTTTTAGGCTAGCCAGAATTGCAAAGAGCCTTGAGTTCATGGCATATAATAATTGATTAAAGAAATTGATGATGTTTTGCCTGAAGAAGAGAAGATCCCAAGGAGGTTATAGTTGTCTTCAAGAATCTGAAGGGCTGTGGTGTAGAAAAGGAATTCAATTTGTTTTCTTCGGCCCTGTAGTTACCGAGAGCAATGGGTAGAAATTGCAGAAGCAATGTTAGGCTTGATGGAAAGTTTTCTTAATAAATAAAACTATTCAGAAGTGGAATGGACTGCCTTCATGGCTTCTAACCTCATCAGAAGTCTTCAGACAGAGAAAGGATGGATCTTCAGAGAAAAGATAGAATTCTTTTTCAATGTGGAATGTGAGTTAGACAAGATGGGCAATGAGGTCCCTTCTAATATAAAAATTCTGGGAGTCTCTTGAATCCCCCAATAGAAATTAGGTATCTTGAGGACAGAGAATATTTTGTTTTATTTTTGTGTGGCAAAAGTTGATAAGGGCACTTCAGATCCACTGAGTCCAGAGTTGCGTGGATGAAACTATTGATGTAATATGAAGGTACCAGGTAACAAGATTTAATGCCTTCTTCAGACCTTTCATGTTCATTTGCATAGGAAAGAATCAGGAAGTACAGTTGAGGTTTGGCAAAAATAATGGTCCCGCCTTATTGCCCTCTCTTTCTCTACTCACTGACCTGAGCAAACAGGAGAAAATAAGAGTTTAAAAGTTGAGGATCTAACCTTAGTTGAGAGACTCAAGACGTTCAGATCTTACGATCATTTCTAGCAGAGTGTAGCTTGGCGATGAGAGGAAATAGAGGACATTCCCTCTCTCTCCCCTCAAACTCCCATCCAAATCCCATCAGCAGTGTTATCTCGAAGCAGAAGCATGTAGTTGAATCCATCTATGGGGTCAAGTAGTCAGAGGGAGGAGAGAGAGCGCCGAATCTGTGGTTCAGACTGCTGCTCAGGAGACAGCAAGCCTCAGAACTAAGACTGAGCAGAACCAGGAAGGTTCCTGCTAATCCTAATCTATGGATTCCATTTCTTTCTTTTATTTTAACTATGAACCTCATTAACATTAACAAATATAATCATTTTGGTATATAAAGAAAAACAGAAAAAGAGATATGAAACCATGAATCTCTAATTACTTACTGCTTGGTGGGGTGGGATATAAACATATACTGAATTTAACATAGTAATTCCGATACTATCCTACTTGTTTGTAGCTCTTTCTGAATTTCCTCTGTTCTCTTCTGTTTATTTTATTGATGTTTCATTATTTTTTTCTTTCTTTTTATTTTGTATTTTGCATCTCATTATTTCTACCCATAACTCTACCCTTCCCCCTACACACACACGCACACACACACACACACACAATAAACAATAAACAAACAAAATAAACACACTGTCTTATAACAAATAAGTGTAGTCAAGCTCTAGCTCATCTGTTAAGAAGTAGGAGAAACAATTAATCAATTTTCAGGATGTATGGTTGACTGTAGCCCTAATGAGAGTTCTTAAGTCTTTCAAAGTTATATTTCTTTACTATGTTGTTGTTATTATATAAGTTGTTGTGATTCTGCTCACTTCATTCTTTGTTAGTTCATTCAAGTATTCCCAGGTTTCTCCAAAACACTCCCTTCCATCAAATATTCTATTACATTCATATACAGTACCATATTTTGTTTAGTCACTCCCCAATGGATAGGTATCCCCTTAGTTCTCAGTTCTTTGCTATCACACACACGCACACACAAACAAAAAAAAAAAGCTGTTATAAATGTTTTTGTAAATATGGGTTCCTGCTTTCTTTAACTTATCCCTTTGAGGCATAGGCCCATTTGCAGTAATAGTGATACTATTGTGGTAGCTATTGATAGTGGTACCATTGGGTCAAAGGATGTGCAAAGTTTGGTGACTCTGGGAGTGTACTTCCAAATTGCTTTAAATAGCTGGACCAATTCATAGCTCTACCAACAGTGCATTAGTATTCCTGTGCTCTCACAGCCCCTCTAACAATTGTCATTTTCCTTTGTTTTCATATTTGCCAATATGATGGGTGTGATATGGAAATTCAATTGCTTTAATTTGCATTTCTATTGGTGGTATGGATAAATTTTTCACATGGTTGTTAATAGCTTGGATTTCTTCCTTTGAAAATAGCCTATTGATACCTTTTCATCATTTATCTGCTAGGGAATGGCTCTTGTTCTCATAAATTTGAATCGGTTTCTTTTATATCTTGGATTTGAGCCTAGTATCAGAGAAATTTTGGGCTTTTTTGTTCATGCATTTCCCCATTCCTGAATGATGTGGAAAGTTTAAAAAAAAAAACCATGCCTTATTGTGGAATAACCAAATTAATCCCTCTTTAATGATAAAAACTACCATTTTTAAACCACAGAAATAAAATTAAATTTGAGATGTAGAACATTAATAATAATAAACTAAACAACCAAGACCAAATAATAAATCAACATATAAAAAAACCGCAAGTGTTGGGATATTTAAACATCCTAAAGACTGGAATCTTACTGAGGTCTTATCTTAATTATACCAGGTCTTCTATACAGTTTTTGCTTAGATACAAAATAGGGATTGGGGAAGAAAGAAAGGTAATCCTTAAGTTCCAGAGAACTTCAGCTGCTCCTAGAAAGCAAGTGATATCCTGAGGAGTCTGAAAGAACAAAGAAAGATTGAAAGTGAGCTAGACCTAGATGCTCCTGAGATAGTGGAGTCTCCTCCCCCTCCAATTCTCTCAGACAGTGAGAAGGGAAGGGTGGCCCTATTGATCATGTCATATAAAGAGATCTACTGAAGATAAAGTAATAAAAAATTTTTTTCCTTCCTTTCAGCTCTGGACTTCCTGGAATTCTGAAAATTTTCAGCTTTCTCAATCATAATCTTCACATACTGCAATTTTTGTTAACCATGTCAGGACCCAAGATTGGCTGGGGACAGGGGAAGGAGAGAGATGTGAGAATCCAAAGGAACTTCACTCAGCCCTCAATGTTCCCCACAGTGAAAGGTCAGCTTCCTCTTTAGAGATCTTTAAGGGAAGAAAGCAGGGCTTTCAATGATGCTAGGGCTCATCAACCAATGCTGAGAGCAGAACAAGAGGAACAGACATGATCCATAGCCAACAGTGGGCATTGGAATTGAAAGATCCTCTCTTCCCTTTCCCATGATAAATGGCTCTTCAAGAACCAGGAGAACACAGCCTTCTCTCCACTCTTATCCCCTTGGAGGAAATCCCAAGCAAAGATAGTTGACAGCCTTGAATAATTTGACTAATCACTCCTAGTTGCTTAAGAGAACAAATGAAAGGGAAGGCAATTGGAGTCATTGTGGACTCCTAAACAAAGAGGAAATGTTTAAACTTAAGAACTCTGATCAATGCAATAACCAACAACTAAGACCAATGATCCTTCCCATCTCCTGAAAGAGTGGTAATGGACTCAAGATAAAGAATGAAGCCTACATTTTTGGACATGGTCAATACTTGTCATTCAGTTATTTCAGTCATGATCCCATTTGGGGTTTTCTTGGCAAAGATACTAGAGTGGTTTGCCATTTCCTTCTCTAGTTCATTTTACAGATGAGGAAACTGAGGCAAACAGGGTTAAGTGATTTGCCCAGGGTCACACAGCTAGTAAGTGTCTGAAGCCAGATTTGAACTCAGGTCTTCCTGACCCTAGGCCCAGCACTATATCCACTGCACCAACTAGCTTCCCCTAATGACCAATGCAGGTATTCACTTTGCTTGATTATGCTTATTTGTTACAGGGATTTCGTTTTTCTCTTTTCCATTGAGAAGGGAGGTAAAATAGAGAAGGGGAAAATGCTTGTAAATTGAAAATAAAACAAAAGCTCCATTTTAGAAAAAGGAAGTGGAGAGTGTTCCCTTTAGCATATGATGCAACCCTCTCCCGAGTAGTAAAAAGGGAAAGGATGTCAGGATTTATAATAACCACATGTGAATTTGGTGTTAGTGACAAAGTCTCTCTAGATTCTAGAAAATCATGGAGATTGCTTCTGGGCAAGCTTACAGGGCCAGAAGCCATTGGACAGATCTTAACCGGGGTCCTGTGAAATTTGGTAGGAAAAAAAATTGCATCTAGATAAACTCTAACTGATATTTAGCATTTCACTCAATTGTCTAAAAATATACATTCTAAGCAGGGGTGCAAAGGCTTTGCCAGACTGCCAAAGGGTCCGTGATACAAAAAAAGATGAAGAATCTCTACAAAAGTAACAAGATTCAAAGGAAGAATTCATGAGACTTTCCCTCTTAATAGTGAAGATTGTGCCCAATGACAGAAAATTTTAGTTCTGTTTTTTTTTTTCCTTATGAGATGGTTAGGGTTGGAGGGAGAGGAGTTGGGGGAGGAGGAAGAACCTTGACTAGTCAAATGATAAGTATGGCTGAATGAGAGTAATACATAGGGGCCCCCTGTTAGGGGTAAGGAGGACCTGGGCAAGAAAAAGAGAAGATGGGAAATAGAGTATCTGTGTCCTTGGGTATCATACGCAGGGCTGACATCTTGTCAAGGGATGTATGGATTTATGAATTTACCCTCTGAAACCCCACCTACTGGCCAAACCCTGCCTTCTTCTTGAACTACTTTTATTTCAGTAATTAGTCACATAACCTAACTGGCTTTCCAAAGAAGCAAGCAAACATGCTGCATGCAATTCTTTTGCTCAATATAAAGTTGATAAGCAAATAAATGGTTCATAAAAATAATAAAACATTGCATAATAAAAAGACTTCTACCTACCAGCTGTAAACTTGTGGCTCTCCAGCTATAAGAAGTTACAGACTTAAAAACTACTTCAAACCCAAATGTTCTAGAAAATGCAGATCTACCCCTCCTTTGAGTGGACTAAGGAGTGTAAAGAGCCCAGACCAGTTCAAACTCAGTGCTAGACTTGGGCATCCACCGGGGCAAATCATGAAAGCACAAACTTTTGACCTGGGATTCATGAAGTGGGGAGTGGACTTTGGATGTAGGTGGACTCGAGAAAAGACTGATTTCCTCATTTTAGGCTATCATTTCTCTGGACATGACGTCCAACCTCCTCTAGTTGCACCAAGATTATCATTCTTGGAGCAGGGTAGAAATGTCCAGTGACCATCCTGCCTCCTTCACCTTGAATATGGTACCTCTTTATTGAAGCTACATCTATTGTCACTTGCTGTAAACCTCCAGCCAAATTCCCATGCTCTGATAAGCAAGATGAGAAGGGGCAAATGGAGTGAAAGGGGTGCTAACATAAAATGAATGGGACTTAAAGAGAATAGATCTTTTAATCAACTAAACTATGTCTACAAAAACTTCATGATGAGATTTTTGTGGCCTGTTTATTGTTTATCTATGAATCCCTCCTCTTTTCTGGCTTCAGTTTTCCTCATCTGCAAAGCTATGGAAGTACAGTGTTAAGGTATACCATCTATAAAATCCCTGCTTTATAGAGGCAATAAGGTAGTGAAGTGGATAAAACTGTTAGACTTGAAGTCAAGAAGACCTGAGCTCAAATACTGCAACAGACACTCATTAGCTGTGTGACACTGGGTGGGTTAAGTCACTTATCTCCCCTCAATTTTGCCTCAGTTTCATCATCTATAAAAGGGGGGTAATAATAGCACCTACTTAACAGAAGTGTGAGAATCAAGTGAAATAACATCTGGAAAATGCTTTCCAAACCTTAAAACATTATACAAATGTTAGTTATTTTTCATTATAGCTGTACATCTAGGGTTCCATAATCTTACCGTCCTATGACCAAATGGTCCCTAAAGTCCCTTTCAGTTTTATACTTGATGTCATACTGGATTCTGTATCTGTTTTATGATCCTTTTTCTTGATTTCTCCATGTTATACAAGGTCATCAGTATCCCCTCGTACAGTAGCCAATCCCCATCTTTTGTACCGGATGGGAGAGAGCAGGTCAAAGAATAAAGGTATCACTATTGAGATTCATGAATTTCTCACATTGTGTGAATAGTTATGACCCATCCCCCTCTTTTATACCAATTGGGAAACTGAAGTAGAGAGAACAAGTCAAGGAATAAGGAGCATGGCTATAGGGACTCATGAACTTCCCACATTGTCTGAATAACAAAGAAAATAATCCCTGTCCCTTCTCTACCTCTTAAGAACACTGTGAAGATCAATGAGATGATGCCTGAAAAGTGATTTGTACTCCTTGGAGCAAGATGCTAAATAAATCCAGGATAGACAGTGACCATTATCTTTGCAACTTCAATTTCTAACCCTGCTTCAAGGATCAGATCTAGTTTAAAAAACAAAAAAAAACGGTTCTGTTCTCAAAGAACCATATCCTCTTCTTTTTCATCTGTGGGTTTCTGAATGGCGACAAGGGGCCCAGATACCATGGCAACATGAACTGTGGAAAAACCTCAAACAAAAAGTGGAATTGAGAAGAACATATGGAGACAATGACCTCAGAGTGCCTTGTGAGAGACACCTTGATGGAAACAAGGGGACAACAATCCCTCCTAGCAGGACCTTGATTCTTAATATGGAATTGCTGACTTCATTCTCCAAACACACTTTTGGTAGCTATGGAGGATGCGGGGAGAATGAGACTGGAGCTAGCTTTATATCATTATACTCTACAATTTTTAGATGAGTTTCCCCCCGTCCTCTTTGGAGTCTCCTCTGTTGTTTTTGTTGGTATACAAATAAATCTGGTGTTCAGGAGGAATTCATGTCCAGGAAGCATGGGCAACACAAAAGTGTGACTCCCAAGGACCCAAAGCCACTTGGGACAAACGTATAACTTTGTTATTAATGGAAATGTTCATACAGAGGTGAGATGTTCACACATTAGGGATTTTATGGAAAAGTTTACTGGGGTAAGAAGTTGCATGAGATGATCTGTAAGGTCACTTACAACTGTGAGTTTCCATTATTCTGTCCAGTGCAAAAACAACTTTGAAACATTTAATGACCAGCCATCATTCTAGAGGACTAATGATGAAGAAGGCTACCCACCTCCATGCAAAGAAATGATGGACTAAATATGCAGAATGAGACATATACTTTTGGACGTGGCCAATGTGGGAATTCAATATGCTTGACAATGAATATTTGTTACAAAGATTTTTTTTTTAGTAAGAAGGATGTGAGGGAGATGAGAGGGAGAGAAAATAAATGCTCTTTAAAATTTTTTAACTTAATTTTTAAAAGAAAGATTTAAGAACTCTGATTGATGCAATATCCAACCAAGACTCTGGTGGAGTGATGATGAAGCTACTCATTTATAATCAATAAACTCAGGGTACAAAATGAGATATACATTTTTGGACATGGTTAATGTATGAATTTGTTTTGCTTGGCTATGCATATTTGTTATATGGGCTTGGTGTTTTTTTCCAATGTGAGGAAGGGGTGACAGTAAGTAAGAAATTGATCTTGTTAATTAAAAAAATGAAAAATTTAAGAACTCTGATCAATGCAATGCTCAACCATGATTTCAGTGTCCTGATGATGAAGGGTTTTCTTTTTCTTTTTCTTTCCAATGAAAGATAAATCAAAGGGAGAGGGAGCTAGAGATAAGAAAGTCCAAAAAAGAAGGAAAAAAGAAAATTAAGAAAAGGGGGTCATTGAAGCATTTTAATACACAAAAAAAAACAGAAGGAAATCCAGAAAGAATCACAAATAAGCAGGACAGTTTTGAAGGTTACATCTTGAATTTAATATCCATTTTAATAGAAAAACAAGTTGTACACCACAGAAATCCACGGTTTCATGTATAAGCCTCTTTTTTTTTTTTAGGCAATTGGGTTTAAGTGACTTGCCCAGGGTCACACAGCTATATAAGCCTCTTTTTAAAATTCTACTATGCATATGGAAATGATCATTTCATTTGGTGATTGTGAAGTTGAAAGTTTTTAAAAAATAAATTTTAAAAAACAAAAGTGAAGTATATTGCCTGCTAACCTCATTCTAGTTAGAAAAATTTTTAGGAGAGACATTTGTACACAATCTTGTAAATCTTAAATCTTAGCTCCCAACCTCAAACTGCCAGATAAATTCTATTCTGAAATTTATCAGAGTTGCCAGTTCTGAGTAGCACAGAAATGGCAGGGGCATGAGTGGGAGGGCACTGATCCTGCTAAGAAAGCAACTCTAAAAGCTCTGGGTCCAGCCAGAATATAAATTATTGAACAATATTCAGTCTAGGATGTTAAAGGGATCGTGAGTGGAGACCTAGAACAATTGATTGACGGGTCCTTTCCAGGAATGGTAGGCTTACTTCGATTACTGTTCCCAGAGCAAGAGGTAGAAAGGGCCTGGGGGTAAGAACAGAGAAAGGTTACAGGAGTGCAAATCATGAAAATGCTTGGAGAGCAAGAGCATGGTGGGTCTAGATTAGTTATGAAGAATTCTCCTAAATGAGAACTCAGGGCTCCCAAACTGGATTTGAAGAGTTGAATATGAGAGAGGAGATGTGCCATGAAGATGACCCAGAAAACAGGAGCATGGCGAGTCTGGGCCAATCATAGACTCAAGCTACCTCTAAATGTTTATAATATTCATAATATTATAATAATTTATATTTAAAATATCATAATTCATAGTTTATAGTATTCTTACTTTTATAATAGTTATAGTTTATAATCTAATTCAGTAAACATTTACTAAGCACCATACTATGTGAAAGTACCCAACTATTGAGGTAGGTATACTAGGAATACAAAGGGAAAAATGTAACCATCTCTTCCTTAAAGGAGTTTACATTCTACCTAAGGGAAATACATGTACAAAGACAGGGAAAGGGACAGAACTTGTGATTTCATTGATATATGGAACTCCCCCCATAAATGAAGGCTAGCATTTTCTCTGCAGCTTATATATAGTCTTAAAGAGTTGCCCAGGACAGGTTAAGTGACTTACCCAGAATCACATACTTAACATAGAATCAGGGTTTGAAACCTTTCTGGCTCCAAGGTTGACTATCTATTTTCTATGCTACTTGTCTCTCTGGGTAAGATTATAATGAATAAAAAATCACATGAAAAGCATTTATTAAGCCCTTAATATGTGCCAAGCACTGTGCTAAGTTCTGTAGAAACAAATAAAACATCCAAGACAGTTCCCACCCTCAAAAACCTTATATTCTAATAAAAAGACCAATACATATAGGAAAATCATCAACTGGTTGGAACATTTTGATTTAGAAAGTTATGGAGAAGGTCAGTAGAGCCATAAGGGAGTAGATTAACACACCCTTTCGAGGAGCAGCAACAGAGTTGATTTGATTATGGTTCCAGAACTGGAATGAGGGAATAGTTCTGAGCATAAAAGGATGAAATCCTCTAGGGCTTGTTTTCTGGACTAGGTGAGAAGTTCCACAAGGCATGTGAATTATAGCTGGAGCCCAGGTCTAGATGTAGTTGGTGGCTGAGGCAACACCAGTCGGGATGTTGGGGTCCCAGGTATGAAGGAGTTAAGTCTTTCAGATAAAAGAACTTGTATGTTGTTCTAGAGGTAATAGGGAGTCACTGATGGTTCTTGAACATGGGAGTGGCATGACCAGACCTGTGTTTTAAGAATATCAATTGGTCATCTCTATGGAAGGCTGGATTGTTGAAAAAAAAAGAGAAATGAGAATAGTTAGGAAGCTATTGTGACATTACTGGCAAGAGGTATTGAGGTCTTGAACTAAAATGGTGGCCATATGAGTAGTGGGAAGGAAGACAGATGCTACAGAGGCAAAATCAACAAGACTTGGTAAATGGTTGAATGTATAGCACAATTTATTGAGTAATTAATTATGCATAGCCTTGTGTGACATCACTTATGGGATTTTGTGACCCTGTAATCTTCTCTTTCATCCTAAACTGCTATTTAAAATTAAGATGTCCAGAGAGTGATAAAACATGTATACTACCAGCATTTACTATCACAGCCTTTATAACTGAAAGTGACTTTAGAGGTTATCTCAACTCTTTCATTTTATAAATGAAGAGGCCCACGCCCCAGTCAAAATTGGAAGATTTGGACAAGGTCACACATGTAGCAAATATGAGAGCTAGGATTCAAATATAAATAGATCTTACAGCTCCAAGTGAAAGATTTGAATGCCTAAACTCTTTTCACTACAACAGCAAACAAAAGGGCCTTGTAGATGCCCAGCCATTCTTGGGCAGGGGTGGAGAGGTGGGGGCATGGGGGGGTGGGAAAGCAATTATTCTTAAAGTCACATTCACCAAAACAAGACCAAAAAAGATGGGGGACTAGGTATAATATACATATATGTTATATATTACATATATATTATATATACTTTCAGTGAAAGTTGCTATATTGGTCAATTTTGCTGAATTGCTTCTTTCTTTTAAAAGCTTTGCTACAAGGAAGAGCTCATTGGGTTATGGTGGGGCAGACATTCTGAAATGAATGTGACGTAAAAATCAAAGGCATCAATTTTTTTAAAAGGAGGGAAATAATCTAGAAGAAGTGGGAGAATAAGCATCACAAACAGCTGTAGAATGAATAGGAGGAAGCTGATATTTTCTAAGGAAATCATATGTATAGGTGGGCTGCCAGAAAAATAACTGAGCTGAGACTCTGGAGAGCTGAATTCTAATCCCACCTTCATCAGCTCCATGGCCTTGGGCAAATCATTCTCTGGGCTTCATTTTCTTCATCCAGCAAATGATGGAGTTGGGTAGATGACCTCTGAAGTCCCCTCCAGCTCTAATATGCAGTAACTCTATGAATTTATGGGGTTAGAGACTTCATAGGATTAGAAGACTTCTGGTTGCCTGGGGGACCTATCACTAGATGTTGTCAATAGTACTATGATTGCCTAATAAACCATGAATGATTGCATAAGCAGCCTTGATGTGTTTCTAATACAAGAAACCCCCCCATACACAACCACCAATAATTAGAAATAATTAATAATTACAAAGATTACTCATTTATATTTGCACTATATATTTATCAAAATTTGAGGTTTTATATGATACTTTAAGTGTTGTTTGTAAATTGCTTTTCATATATTTTCTTATTTGAGCCTTACAACAGCCTTGCAAATTAAGTGCTATGGATATAATCATCCCCATTTTAGAGATCATTAAACTGGTGTCAGAGGGTTTTCTTGAATAGAGCACTAGCATTGGACTCAGGAAGATCTGAGTTCATATCCAGGTTTAGACGCTTACTAGCTGTGTGACCTTGAGCAAATCACCTAACCTCTGCCTGCCTCAATTTCCTCAACTGTAAATTGGGGATAATAGTAGCACCTACCTCCCAAGGTTATGATGAGGATCAAATGAGATAATAATTGTAAAACACTTAGCATAGTACCTGGCTCATAGTAGGTGCTTAATAAATGCTTGTCTCCTTCCTTCCTATGTATAGGACCATCTGCCTATAATTCTGCACAGCCCACCATGGACTGGAATTGGTCATTGGTTTCTTGAACCCACCACTAATGAGCTGAATGACCTTAAGCAAATGACATCATGCTGCCCTTTCACAAAGCATTTTACATATGCCATCTAATTTGATTCTCCTGGCTGTCCTGTGAGATAGGTATTACACGATGTTGTTCCTTTGTTTTTGTTCTTTTGTTTTTGTCATGTCTGACTCTTCATGACCCCATTTGGGGTTTTCTTGGCAAAAAAATACTGAAGTGGTTTGCCATTTCCTTCTCTAGCTCATGAGGAAACTGAGGCAAACAAGGTTCAGTGACTTGCCCAGGGTCACACAGCTAGTAAGTGTCTGAGGCCAAATTTGAACTCATGTCTTCCTGACTTCAGGCCTATTGTTCTATCCACTGTGTAACCTGGCTGCCCTCATTATTGTCCCTACTTTATAGATAATAAAGCTGAATGTCAAAAGAGTTGTCACTTATTTAAAATCATATAGCTTAAGAATGGCTCATCGAGGAAGCAAACCCAGGTCTTTAGACTAAATCCAGAGCTCTTCCCTGATTAGTACTCTGCTACCCCAACCAGAGCTGAAAATTTCTTCCTGAAAGGGTTGTATGTGTTAGTTTTTAGATCCTGTCCATTGTAGATTGTGTGGAATTGTGTTTGGGGTGGTCTTGCATATAACCAGGGCAGGAGATTGCCTAAATGGTAAAATTTGTGGTACTTCACAGGGTTCTGCCTTCCCCAAAACAATTTTCTTATCTGACCTACTAGGGCTCTGAAATTCCCACCATGGGAATTATTCTTTTTGTGTCTCTAGAAGACCTATACAAAAATGTACAGCTGTTACCTGGGAGGGAACTGTGGGTTGGGAGTGGAAATAGCCTTCATCCATGAACACATTACCTAACAGTCATCTGTAAGACAGAACTGGACAAAGTGGGAAGGAGGAAGGGGAAAAGGTAGGGAACAGGAAGGGGAAAGGCAGGAAAGGAGAAAGAAACCATAGAAGATGAGCACAGATTAAATCAGTTGGGAGTAAAAAGAACTTCATAGGAAATGGAGAAAAAGAGAAAGGGTCAGATAATGTGCCCTTAGAAGATATTGTGGGAAAGGTATCCAGGACCTTTTAGGGTACTATTAAAACCTGAAGAACACCTTTAAAAAAGAAAATCCCTAAGCAATGGCAAAACCAGAAATTCGAGTTAAGAGTCCCTAGTGTTATATCTATTTTGAAACACACTCCAATCCTGTCTCTGCTTTTTGTGTTTGTAGCCTCAGTACTTAGCACCGAGTGCTTCATAAATACTTTTTCGTTCATTATGCCTTGACTAAATCACATACAGAGAATTCACCTTCTGTAAACAGCAGCATACTGTCGCAGCTACGATGCCCGGTTGTGCCTATGCAGCTCACCCAAGGCGCTGTCTTAGGTGCTGAAGTAGCACAGCCTAGTGGCCCAAGCCCATGACTAGCAGCAAAAAAAACTAGAATGATATTCACAACTCTGTCACTAATTTGCTTTAAAGGCGAATCCTCATCTTTGGACTTTAGTATCCTTTACTGTGAAATAGCGACAATGTGCCCTAGATATTTCTCTACAACACCACCACAACAACCCCCACACTTCCAAGAGCCTTGTTCTTTTAAGACTGGTAATAATGATTTCAGGAATAACAAAGGGACCTTGAAATTTCAAATTGTGAGAGTTATAGTCTCAGGTGGAGGTCCAGGAAAAAAAACCTGCTGAAGTTTTAATTTGTCACCAACTCCCTTATTTTTCTTATTTTTCTTCTCTCTCTGGTATTCTCTTCTCCTATTAAAAAATAATAACTAGTATTTCTATAGCACTTTAAGATTTGCAAAGCTCTTCATATGTGTTATCTTATTTTATCTTTACAACAACCCTATGAGATAGGTGCAAGCATTATCCCTATTTTGTAGATGAGGAACTGAGGCTCTAAAAGGTTGAATTACTTACCCAGGGTCATAGATTGAATAAATATCTGGGAGGAATTGAACTCAGATCTTTCTCACTGCAATGTTGGGGCTCTATCCATTATGCCAACCACCATGACCCATGTAAAAAACAGCTCTAGGTTAAAAAATTTATTTCAATACTTTTCACCATTTTGTGAATTTAAGCCCCAAGGAATGTGTTTGTGTAATAAAATGTTCATTTAATTGTGGAACGAAAAGCCATTTAATCCAAGAGATTTCAGGCTTCAGAGAGCCAGAAAGAATATTAGTGATCACAGATTCCAACTCCTTCATTTGACAGATGTGGAAACTGAGGCGATGAAGGGGTGAAGTGACTTTTCAACATCAAATAGCTCATAAGCACCAAAGCCAGGATTACTACTCAGAATTCCTGATTCCAGTTCAATTGTTCTTTCCACTATCTCAAGATAAACATTTAAATATACATTTCTTTATTTCAAAAAAGTGAATCCTATTTCAAAAAATGAAATAACTTTGAAAGATGATTCTTTTTTCATGGCAGGGGGAGGGGGATTCCTAATACATGTGTATGCATATGTGTATACACACATACATATGCATATATAGAATTAGATAATGTCTAGCATAGTAACTTGTTCATACAGGAATAATCAAAAAGCACTCTGATTCTAAAAAGGCCTTATAGAGGAAAAGGAACAGGTTCTTTCCAAGCAGCCCCCATACTGTTTGGGGGAAAGGAGAGATACATGGAAAAAGGAAGATTAGCTAGAGAACCACAATAAAATCAGGGCTAGAAAAAATTTTCTGGTGTGTTAGGAATCCAGTCTTTGGTACATACAGTTGAAGAGGCATGGAGAAGAGATCACAAAGAAGGAAGGGAAACAAAGAGCAAAGACCCACAGGAATTTTTTTTTAAAGAGTGATAATCAAGGCACTGTTTTCTACATCTTTGCCTGGCCATGCCTGAAGAGAGGCTCTTTATAAAGGGCCCAGTAATCTTGGGGGAGGAAATTCTGAAATGGGATACTTCTTACTGGGTAAAATATTATCTCTTGCCTTAAATTGGTATCTCACCCATCCCTTCCCTCTGGCCTAGATAAGATATGTATATCTTCTATTCTCATCTGATCTGGTCTCTCCCGGAGGTAAGTTTACTCCAGCCTAGGTTTGTAGGCAGCTATGGTATAGCAGAAAGTTCTCTAGTCAGGAGCTTTGTATTCTGGTGCTGGCTTCATCGTTAAAGGCTGTATAACAATGAGCAAATGACTTCACATTTATGGGCCTCAGTTTCCTCCTCTATAAAGTTAAGTGGTTGGGCTGGGTGATTACTAAGGTCCCTTCCAGTTCTGGTATTCTATAGCTATGCAGAGAGCAAAGAATCAGGATTGATGATGATCATGAGAGTAATCTATGAAGCACAGCAAAAACAAACAAAACACTGGGCTGAATAGAAAGAACCAGGATGAGAATAAGGTAGAGCCACTCCTCAAATTCTATGAAGGCAGCAAAACATAGGGGAGAGGCAGCATAATATAGTGAAAAGAGCACTGGTTTTGGAATCAGGAGGACACGGATAAATTCTGCCCCCACTGCTTCCTATCTGCATGCCATTGGGCAAGTCACCTAACCTCTCTGGGCCTTTTGGCTCATTTATAAAATTATGTGGTTGGATTAGATGATTTCTCAGGACCATTCTTGCTCTGGAGCCTATGGTCCAATGACTACAAATTCCCTAAGTGAACCTGAAGAAGACTCCTAAATTCTCTGTGCCACTATTCCTCTCTCAATAACAGGAATATCTATACCTCAAAGTGCTTTGTAAATGCAAGCTATCATTATTATTATTCTTCTGTAAAAACAAATGATATCACTCATGTGATAACACTTGAAGATTTTTTGAACATGTATCCCACCTGTAAAATCAAAGTAATGATTTTATTATGGCCATGATGTCCTTAAGAATGTCCAGTAGAGGGGAAGCTAGGTGGGGTGATGGATAGAGCACTGGCCCTGGAGTCAGGAGGACCTGAGTCCAAATCCAGCCTCAGACACATGATACTCACTAGCTGTGTGATCCCAGGCAAGTCACTTAACCCCGATTGCCTCACAAAAAAAAAAAGCACCAATGAAACATTAAGGGGCAGCTGGGTGGCACGGTGGATAGAGCTCCAGGAGTTGGGAGGACCTGAGCTCAAATCTGGCCTCAGACACTTGACACTAACTAGCTGTGTGACCCTGGGCATGTCACTTAACCTCAATTGCCTCACCAAAAAAGAAAAAAGAAAAAAAAAAAGAATGTCTGGTAGAATGTCAATTCCGTGAGGTCAGAGGCTGGTCTAGGATCATGATCCTAGTGTTGAAACTGAGACCTCAGAGGTTATCCAACACCCTCATTTTGCAAATGGGGAAGCTGAGACACAAAGAAGCTATGTGACTTTCCTAGGACCACACAGGTCATAAATAGCAGAGTTATATTTTTGTCTTTCTACTCCCAGCAGCATGGCACAATGGATAGAAGGCTGGCCTCAAAAT
This sequence comes from Vombatus ursinus, assembly GCF_900497805.2. NCBI lineage: Eukaryota > Metazoa > Chordata > Mammalia > Diprotodontia > Vombatidae > Vombatus > Vombatus ursinus. The sequence goes on from NW_020949997.1 coordinate 3,084,507, forward strand.
CAGGAAGGCCTGGGTTCCAGGACTGTCTCTGACATATAGTGGCTGTGTGACCTCATGTAAATCACTTAATCTCTCAGTGTCCTCGGCAACTCTCTAAGACTATAAGTCGAAGACAAGGCTCTGACCTACATTGTTTGAAGGAGTTTCTTCACCAAGAAGTTCCCTATACCAGCGAAATCATAGATCTTCTCCTGCCTCTATTTCCATTACCATGCATTACAGTACCTGCTTAATAAATGTTAAGTCAAGTCAGCTAGCATTTATTAAATGCCTACTATGTACCAGACATTGTGCTAAGTGACGAGGACCCAAAAAACAAGACAAAAAAAAAAGCAGTCCCTGCTCTCAAGGAACACTCACAGTCTGATGGGGAGAAAATAACATGCAAACAACTGTGTTTCTTGAAGTGATCTAAATTGAATTGAGTTGAATTAAACTAAAATAAAGATATCATAGCAAGCACCAATCTTTAAAGAGTATGGGGAAAAGTAGAGAAAGGCAGGAGAATGCCCACTTAGTGCATCAGTACCAAGATTGGACCTGGAATCATACCAAACACTGGAGGAAATATTGCCTATCATGTCTTATGATTCTGTTCTGTTTTGCCCCAATTGCTCATTCCAGCTAATTGAGTACAACTGGCCTTGTGGTTCTGACACTTCACCTTTCCATTGAATAGAATTACATCTTTCTGGATCCCTTAAACTATCAGAGAGAAAAAATTCTCCTTTAAGAAAAAATCAAGGCCTTGGTCCCTAAGTGTCTTAAAGACTGAATCATTGTCATCGTTAACAATGCAGACGCTGCTCAGTATGTATAGGTCACCCTGTAAACTCTGCTTCTCTTCCCCCAGCTGATATGCCTGACTGCTACACAATCAGGGCCCCAATCTATTGACCAAATCCACATATATGTCTTTAAATTCATCCTTTGGGGATTTTTCACTTTTTTTTCAAGCAGAACTCCTTCCTATGTATAGCTATGGATCTTAGAAAACTGGTAACCCTTCCCACTCCAAAACCCAGCACACAAATCCCCACCATTCCTGAGAGAGATAATCTGCTGGCCTCAGCACTTTTGTGCTAATGCAGCAGCAGTGTGGTAGGAACAGCAAGCGCTGCAGTGGCCACACAGTGGCTGCAGTTGGAGCAGCTGGTGGGGGCGGGGATGGGGGGGGGAGGGAAAAATCAGATTGTGCTATTTCTAACTCATTTGTGAGCCATAATTGCACCAGGTCACAAGGAAGAAGGATGGATCCCTATTCCAGAACAAGCTGGGGTGTGTCTCACTCCAAGGGTGGTGAGTACTGCAGCAGGGTACTAGGGTGCCAGGTTTGGATAATAGCAAAATCCTGATTCTAGGTGTGAATTTGGGTCTGTGTGTGTGTGTGTGTGTGTGTGTGTGCATGAAAGAGAAGCAGTTGTGCCACCAGAGTTGTAGGTAGAATAAATAGATGCAAGGTGCCTCTTCGCAAAGTTATTTACTTCCCTACAGCTGCAGCAGAACTATCTATAAGGCACATCTTGATGCTTCCTGTAAACATAAGAGCTCATTTCTGACCAGCTGCAGCTTAGAGAACAGCAAGGGAATAGCTTTACTTGTTTTTTATCAACAGCTCTAGCTCTGATAGCCACCTTTTCACCTAGACTGTTCTTTGGGTTACTGGAAGCCATGTGTACCAAAAAATTATCTTAGCAAGGTCAAAGGATGGTTAGTGGATGGGGAAGGAGGGGGTCAAGACCAGTTTTTGGCAAGAAAAGGTAATGAGTACTTGGAGTCCTTTCATGATAAAAATTTCTAGGTTTTTTTCTTTTGTTATCTCTAAAAGGAGCTATTCATTTTCTGTGATCTTTGAATTCATCCTTCCTAGGATGAGCTATAGTGGAAAGGGCATTAGACTGGAAATCGGGGTGTCCTGGTTTTTAATCTCAACTCTGTCATTTACTTGGCCCTCTGGCTTTTGGTAAGTCATTTAATCTCTATGAACATCAGTTATTTTATCTATAAAGTGAGGGGTTTGGACTAGGTAATCTCTACGCTGCCTTCCAGTTCTGAATCCTATGACCTCAATATTTCATTTCAAAACTAAATAGAAATTAATTTATATTGGCTTTTATTTAGAATTGTCCATTACTCTCAATTCATGTGAATTAAAAGTCAACTGTCTCTGATCTGCAAAATTTGCATTGACCCTATGGACATTTACCATTATCATCTCATCACCTTTAGAGTTTTCACCTCTTTCAGCCTCCATTGTAGCCCATATCAACACACTTTAAAGCTGTGTCTACACATTCCCCAGCCAAATTACCATGCCTCTACTTTCAGCAAACCAATCAGCCTCTGCCCACTTACATGATTACACAGCCACAGTGACCAGTACTAAGTTGTCTGCTGATGACACAGCCAGAAATATTGAATTATGGTTACTAAGGCCACTAAAATTACACTTGGAATATCTCAGCAATGCTTCTAATATTTATATACTTAAGTCCTTAAGCAATTGCTTATAATAGATACCAGCAGCATTCTACCACCTATACAGATTCCTATAAGGGGCATTTGACATGGGAGACAGTGAAGTAGAGTAGAAAGAATACTATACTAGGAATTAACAGTGCTAGGGCCTGGGATGAGCCAACTTACTTCATCTCTCTGGGCCTCGGTTTCTTTATCTAAAATACAAGGTGTCCCATAAGTCTTAGTGCAGTTCTAGGCTATTAAAGCTTAGGACTTTTAGAACCTTCTCTAGAATAATGTTACTACTACTATTAATAAAATAATAGCATTTGTGTAGTGCTTTAAGGTTTGCAAAGCACTATATATATATATATATATATTATATCTCATTTAATAATATGAGAAGGTTCCATTCTAGATAAATGCTGAAGCCCTGTGAAGACCAAACAAAACAGAAGACAATTAGGAAGCTCAGTGGACCTAACCAGATTTCTTTTAGGTCTCTCCAATATGTGCCATGGTTCATTGTCTTGATTACATGAGACAGTCTTATGACCGATTTTATTTTTTCAAGTTAACTCTCAAGTAAAGATTTTAAGCCTCCAGCTCTCACCCCTATTTTCACACATGCTCTCCCACCCACACTAAAACCAGGAACTCTCTAGAGTTTCTCTTTTCTCGTGCATTTCTCAACTGTTAAATACTTGACCATTTATTCAGCTACAGTAGCTCCACACTGTGGACAAGAGTATTCTTTCATTCTTATTTCACCTCATTTGTCTTCAGAACGGTGAAAACAAAGACAAGTTTGGGGGAAGAGAAGGTTAGCCCCTCAGCTGAATTTTTCTTCATGAAACCAGTTCAGACAATGGTGTGCTAGAGCTCACTCATACCTGTTTGGGAGGGCAGATTGTTAAATTTTCAGTGTGAGCATATAAAGCTCAGACATCAGCAAATACTACAAATCAGAGCTTGGTTTATTGTTTTGTTGATTCTTTAGACTTGAGAAAGTTATGAAGAAATGTTAATAATGCAGATTAAACTTAAAAGTATATCAAGCATACCCTCCCCACAAGAAGCCAGTTGTTAAACATTTACCACCAGGTTTCTAACAACTCAGGCAGAGTTGGACTGAATAAAACAATATAATCAAAGCTCACAAGCCTTCACTTTCAAGATCCCCTTCCTTTCTTTGGACTCTTCTCCCTCTCCCACTCTCAGCATTTTCCCAGAGAAGCCAAACCTATATGTTCAATGGTCCAGGTAGCCTTTCGCTTTGAACCTCTAATCAAAATTCATCATTCTCTCAGGGTCTTGTTAGCAGAAAGATCTGATATTCATTCGATGTCCTATAAAAGTTGAAGTCTGACAATGACATTTCTCTGAGGGGTATTTACATTTTAAAAGGGGCTAAACTACAAGAGACAGAATGATTTGGTATTATAATTTTCATCATCATCATTATCATGATACCACCTTCATTTCATAATCTTTATAATCTACAAAATCCTTTCACATCTATTATCTAATTTTTATATTATTATTAATAATAATAGTAATATTGCACATGAAGCAGCTAAGTGGTGCAGTGGATAGAGAGATGGGTCTGGAATCAGGAAGATCTGAGCTCAGATTCAGCCTCCGACACTAGCTTTGGCTCAGACATTTACTAGTGACCTGGGTAAGTCAATTGACCCTGTTTGCCTCAGTTTCCTCATCTGTAAAATGAACTGGAGAAGGAAATGGCAAACCACTCCAGTATGTTTGCCAAGAAAACTCCAAATGGAGTCACAAGGAGTCCGACACAATTGAACAACGACAATATGGTATGACTCTTTACAATTTAGGAAGCACTTTCACATACATTTTTTCATCTGATTCTTGCAACATACTTGTGAGATGGGACAAGTCAGGAATCATCAATCAATCAATAAGCATTTATTGTCATCTTCATTTTTAAAGTGAGAGAACTTCATCTAAAGACATTGTGGTAAAATCAGAAGAACATTGTATGGAGTTTAAGTCCCAATTCCACCACTTACTGTGTAACATGAGGCAAATCACTTAACTTCTCTGGCCCTATTTTCAGATATGTTAAATGAAGATGATGAGTTCAATTCAGCAAAGATTTATTAAGCACCAACTTTGGGCTAGGCATTGTGCTGGGGATGCAAAGACAAAAATGAAACAGTCCCTGCCCTCCAGGAGCTTACCCACTTCTACTTTGGTCAAGTTACCTTCTCTGGGATTCAATGTCCTCACCTATAAACTGAAGGCACTGAAGTAGATAGTTTCAAAAGTGTCTTCCAACTCTAGATCTATGTATGATCCTATGACCTAAGTCATCCGGTGTTTCTGAAGTTCAGTAGACAAGGTCATCAAGTGCTTTGTCATTGACAAGCATTGCTGTAGATGTTAGCTGACACTAGCTGTGTGATGATGGGAAAATCACTCAAATTCTCTGAACCCCATTTCCTCATCTTTCAAATGGGGAGAATAATACTTGTAGTACCTATTGCCACAGGGTGGTTGTGAGACTCAAATATGATAATGTGTGTAAATGTTTTGCAAACTTTGGTGCACTATGTCAATATCTGTTATCATCATCATCATTTTCATCATCATCATCATCATCATCATCATCATCATCATTACAGCCTCCATTCAACTAAAAAACTTCCTGATTTTAAATTCTACAGAAGTTACCCATGTGTAGTGCTAGTTTCTCCAGTTCTAGTTTCCTCCATGGCTTTGTAAAAATTAGGGTTACCCTTGCTTTCTACCACTTAGAAATCTTTCTGCAAAATGGCACCTCTGAGAGAGAATCCAATAGGGAACAAGTCAACAGTGTAAACCCACCCTCCTGTCTGGTTCTAGCTCTTTCTACACACTGAGTGGAAGCTCCTGAAAACCTCAGGATTGAGGCAGCTGGGTGGCACAGTGGATAGAGCACTGGCCCTGGAGTCAGGAGGACCTGAGTTCAAATCTGGCCTCGAACACGTAACACTCACTGACTGGGTGACTCTGGGCAAGTCACTTAACCCCATTGCCTAGCAAAAAACAAAAAACAAAAACAAAAACAAAAACAAAACCTCAGGATTATCAAACTTCATACAGAAGCCACGCCTGATAGAGATCAGCTTGGGGCAAGGCAGAGCCTAGAGAAGCCTTTTAGACTGCAGTGGATGGGGGTTGGTTCTTGTCCCAGTTAGAGAAAGGGATAGTAGGAGGAGGCATAATGGATGGAATTTCAAAGTTCTACTTGGGGCCTTTGCTCATGATTCTGAGGGGCTTTAGGTCACACTGTTTGGCTTTTATAATAAAAATAAAAACTTGAGACTAACACTTCAAAAGGGCCAGGGAAAGCCCTTTTGCCCTAAGAACTCCTTTCTCAAATGATCCCTGAAAATCCTTTCCTAAGGGACAGAATCCTTTGTTCTACAATTAGAGAGAAAGAAAAAAGTATCTAAACACCCTGAGAGGTGATACATGGCCCCAAATTCACACTTAAGTGTAAATAATTGGTATCAGATAGTTTTCTGACAGCAGGTTTTTGAGAAGCAAGTAGAAAAGAACATGGAGACATTCAGTCACTAAAGGGGAGGTGGAAAATAGCATGCATCGATAGGAGGCTGGTAACTTTGAAGTCTTCCTACCTCAAAATTTTGCCTTGATAAAGGATTAAACATTATTACATGGGAGCTCGTATAGCTAATATAAATAAAAAGTTGAAACATTCAGCCTACTGTCCTTATGTCCTGGGAAATGTTTCCCTTCTGCTCAGAATGTTGTTCCAGAATTGATCAAATCCCAGGGAAACAGAAATAGTTGATCATTCACCTGATAGGAGAGAAGAAAGAAAGGGAAACTATGGTTTGCTAGAAATAAAACTTGGGCTATGATTCATGAAAGACAATAGACAAGACCTGCTCTATATAACTTTGAGTTACTAATCCCAAGACACCTTTGGCAAGTCACTTCATTTCCCTCCATCTCAGTTTTCTCCTTTGTAATGAGAGGTTTCTACTAATTGGAGATTTTTAATCTTTTTGTGTTGTGGACCCCATTAGCACTCTGATGAAGACTAAGGGTCACTTCTCAGAATAGTGTTTTAAATGCATAAAATAAAATGCATGGAATTATAAAGGAAGACCATTATATTGAAAATATTTATCATGCTATTTTGAAGTTCATGGACCCTACATTAAGAACCCCAGGACTAGATGGGGTTACCCTTGCTTTCTGCCCCTTCCAGCTCCAGTAGTCTGGGTCTTTGATCACCTAAAGCAAGGAAGCAAGGGTCCAGCATGTCTAAATGTGTCTCTACCATGTATCAGGCTTGGTGGGATTTGATTCATTGTCATTGTTATCAATAGGGGAATTGCGGTCACTGCTGATGAAGGAATGCTTCCTACTATGCCCATTAAGTGTGCTAGATACTCTCCAGGCCTATTGCAAGGGATACCATCTTTCCCTGCTTCGTTTGCTCAACAATTTAAATGTGCAAGATTGGCAAATTCAAATACACAAAATCAAAACTAAGGGTGGGCAGAGTAAACAATTGCCATGGGCATAAGCAGAGAAGCACAACAACAAAGACTTTTAATACTACTTCTTATAAAAACACACATTTGCATTGCCAAAGAATTCCATTGCACATAAGTCTTTATTTGGTGATGTCACATGTTATTGTGTGGGTAGTATGGTGAGGCAGATGGGAGTGGTAGAGCACAGAAAGATCACAAAATGCTATCTCTGAAAAAACAGAGGGAAGGCAAAATTTTGCTTCACCTGCTCCTTCTTCCATCACCCATTTAATTTTATTCTCTTTCAGTCTTAGAGAGCTCACAGACCAACTAGAAAGGACTTTAAAGATTAAATGGTTCAGCTCTCTTATTTTATAGATGAGTCAACTAAAGCTTAGAAAAATGAAGTAACCAGCTTCAAGGTCATACAGCTGGAACCAAGGTCTTCTGGCTCTGAGGTCAATGCTCTCTCCCCACTTTTCATTTCCTGCAAATATAGATATAAAGGGGTGTGGTCCTTGCTAGAAAGGTCCCTTCTCAGTTGCCTACATTTTAATGTGCTCCATAACTATTTCTGGGGCCTCTTAATATAAAAAAATATTCCAACATAACCCCCTTGGAGGTGGTTCTTACTAAATCCATATACTGTGCTGTTAGGTAGTTTGATACTCAACTAGATCTCCTTGTGAGTCTTCCATCCAATGATGCAGATCACAAATCTGCTCACCTTATGTAACCCTTTCCACGTCCTCCTGTAAATACTCTATGGGGAGTCTACCCAACATTCCTTCTGCTAGTCTTCTTGACATTACAAGGATTCCAGTGCAGTATATATGACCCAAAACTTCTGTCACATAATTAGCCCTTCATGGTGTTGGAAGCAATGCTCCTTAATAGGAGAGTAGCAGAGCTCAACCTTTCCCTCCCCATCTCTAGGTTTGCCTGCCCTAAAAGAAGAAAAGGGAGGAAAGGAATAAGCATTTATTAAGTACCTACTCTGTGCCAGGCATTGCACAAAGTGCTTTACAAATATTATCCGATTTTGATCATCATAACAACCCTGGGAGGAAGGTGCTATTATTATCCCCATTTTACAATTGAATAAACTGAGGCAGACAAAGATTACATGATTTGCCCAGGGTCACATAGATGGTAAATGTCTGAACTCAGGTCTTCCTGACTCTAGGCTCAGTGCTTTAAATTATTTTCAGCTGCCAGCCACCCCCCCCATCTCTGCCCCCTCCCAGTAAAGTTACAAGTCCTATTAAGCTCCTATTTAAATGCATAGTTTTATTATAGCTATAGATCACCTCCATGAATGCATCTAGTCTTTCTAGGTCATATGGAGATGTCAGAGTGATGTAAGCCAACATTTTTATTATTTAAGATACTGTATACTAAGTTTATGTTGATTACTCTAAGTATCATCTTTGAAAGATAACTAGCATTAAAGTGTTGATAATGTCCCACTTTGGCAATCATATTTGCATAGTGTACAACAGAGTTTAGCAGAAAAAATTATCTTAAGTGGTGTTTTTCATCAGCTCTGTCAGTCTCACTATTTGCTTCCACATGGTACATGAAGCCTTGGGTGACAAATGCTAAGGAAACTTTTTCATCCAGGCTTTACATTATAACATAATTGTTTTATTCTTTATGGAAAATCTGCTAAGAAGTCTCATTTGATTTATATGTAAAGGTTATATAAGTTTGCATAAATTCTACTCTTTAAATTAAAGATGGAAAGGAGAAAAACACCCATTTCTGTTGCTAGCAAGTTCACAAAGGTATAGAAGCTTTTTTCTCTGCAATATTTAAATATCACAGGAGATATACATAGCAAAAATTTGCTTGATACTGTTCAACATACTGGGAACAGTGATTACATTTTGTGGAAAACAGTAAGGAAATAAATTCCTCGATGTTGGCAATGGGAAATAAATAATTCAGATATCATTCATTCATTTTTAAAGTAGACACCCACCAAACTACCCCCTCCTCCTTCCCTTTGGATTACCCACTAAATTCCTTCCTCCTTTCACACCAAACTGCCCTATCATCTTTGGTTCATAGATTTAGAACTGAAAGAGAATTCAGAGGTCATTCAGTGCAAAGCCATCATTTCACTCTAGGTGACTTGTCCAAAGCAACACAGGCAGTAGTGAATGGCATCCATTCAACCCAGGACCTCTGAATCCAAAGTCTGTCTATATCAACTCTTTCTGTACTATACCCTTCTGCCCTTCTACCTCCTTCACCAAACTACTCCCTCCTTTCCTTTTCTAACTCTCCTCCCTACCAAACGCCTCCCTTTCTTTCTCTCTCTCTCTCATTTTTGTCTTTCTCTCTGTACAGATTTATTTTTGCCCCAAATGGCCACATTTCTCATTTCCAGTTTGGTACCTAAGAGTAATCCAAATTCACTTAAATCATCTTCAGAACCTAATCCATAATGTGCCAGGATATGAGACAAATGTGGTTATTCCCAAGTATTTCTGGTTGTCCTCTCTTCGGTGAGTGGTAGGATTTTGATTCACTCTAATTCTATCTTTGATTTGTACATTTAAAGAACAGATAATTGGCACCTCATTATCTGTCAGGACTTTTTTTCTTTTAAGAATAATAAGTCCATAATGACTAATACATGTTCTGCTGCCTTTGCATAGAGTACAGACAAGAGCACCCCAGCTCTAGTAGCTCTTGTTGGCTTACTAACATTTTAGCATCTCATTCATTCTCTGGGCAAGGAAAGACATCATACTCATGCCAGTGTCAGTTCAATAAAAACTAACAATCATCTTTATATTTAAAGGCATATTCAAATGGGTAGGTCTACATTAAACCCATAAAGAAAAAAAAAGAGTTTGTCTACCCCTTCTCCATCTCCACTCTCTCATCCAGGCTCCACCACCAACACCCCAAAAAAGCCACAAATCTTGGATATAAACATATGCTAAAAATTATCTTCAGCTCTGGTGAGATATAGTCCTTCTCTCCAGGATAGATAATTCATGAGAAAATCACCTCCTACTGAGTGCATAGCAATAGAACCAAAATATTTACTTATAGCAATAGCAGTTGGTAATGGTATAAAGATTTCCTCCTGAATAAGGAGAGGAAAAAAGAAGTTTAAAATAAAAAAAAAAAGAAGACTGAAGGAGCTGTCCGTCATAAGCATTGCAAATGAATCATTAGACTTGGTCCTGCAATCTAGGTCAGGGTTTAGGGCTAAGTAGGAGAGCTTTTAAATCTGCTTATGTGAACAAACACTAGGCAGACATTTATATTGTGCTGGCTGGCACAAAAGGGAATAGGAAAATGCTTTTACCTGACACTGGGACCTTTTTCTGACCCAGAGCACTATTAGAATAAAAAAGGTTGTACTTTCAGATGAATGCCATTTAAACACAGGAGCTAGAGTGTATGTAAGCACATACAAAATAAAAATGCCTTCCTTCAAGTTTTCAATCCTCCTTCAAGTCCTCTATGAGCTTAGCCAGGTAAATTTTTAAATGAAGAAAATATTTCCAAGATTCAGAAGCATGTTACCTTCATGTTTTGTTGTTGTTTGTTGTTGTTTTACGTCCTTTGCAGTAAAATTATGAAACCTTAACACCAGACAGGAACCTTGGACACCATTTAGTCCTACCCATTTATTTTACAGATGAGAAAACCGAGACCCACAAAGGTAATATGATCTGCCCCAAATCAAACAGCAAATTCATAGTAGAGATAAAGCAGGGACAAAACTGAGAAGACAAGCCAGGTGTCCTGACTGGTAGTCTAGTGGTCTTTCCATTACACAATTCTGCCTCCTACTCTTAGTAAAATAAAAATGATTTTGTTTAGCAAGCCCTACACACCAAGCATCTTGACCCAATAACTATTACATCTATTTAAAAAAACCCTATAGAATTGTGACCTGGGTGAGAAGCAAGGTGGAGGAAATGCTTCCTTTTCCCTTTAAAACAACCTATGAGCTGCTTCTATGTGCAGCCCAGAAGCTGCCTGCTTCCCTCCCCCAAAACCTCTCCACTTTTAACTTGTTCACTTACTGAACACAGAACAGCATATGATGTACTCACACTATGATTTTTGTCTCATTCCCCCCTATTCCCAAAGCCTCATAAAAAGCATTTCCTCTATAAAAAATGTTCTCAGGCAATGTGAAAACTAGCTAAAGTTCAAGGAAAATGGAAGAATTTTAGAACAAATTTACAGATATGTAAAATGAGTAAGGTAGGGACTTTCTGTTTATTATATGCTCTCATCCCAAATTGCAGGTAACTTGAAAGTCAGCTAGGAAATCGTCGTGGCAGATAATGAGGTATAGTATTTTGAAAAGGATCCTAGACAGCAAGTTTAGGCAGGTCTCAAACCCTGGATGGGCATCAATTTCCTCAACTATAAAATGAAAGAGTTGAGATAAATGACTTCTAAGGTCTCTTCCAGCTCTATGGTTCTATGACCTATGTCATTCAAGTAAGTTCTGGAAGTTAAAACATCAGAAAGATACAGCAGAGAACTGACCACCAGTATTGTAATAAAGATAAGTAAAAGATAGATAGATAGATGGATAGATCGATGGATGGATGGATGGATGGATAGGTGGGTGGATAGATATTTGTATGTATGGATGGAAAAATAGATAGATAGATAGATAGATAGATAGATAGATAGATAGATAGATAGATAGATAGATAGATAGATAAATAGATAGATAGATAGATAGATAGATGGATGGATGAATGGATGGATGTAGCAAAGCCCAAAGCATCTCTACTCATTTCCGAAGATGGGTGAAGAAACACTTTTGGATCTATTAAGTTCATTTGAAGTTTTAAAATGAAGTTGAAAAACAGGTAAAGCATTTCATCCAGGCAATTTTTAAAGATGCTGAAGTTTAGTTCCAGTCATTAGACCAGGAGCCTAGAGTTTATATTTCCAAATAGCTTTTTAAATTTCTTTTTCTAGTTTTGTCTATGAAAGTTTTTGTATAGTAGTATTGGTTGTGTCTGTTAAAAATTGAAAAGCTGATATTTTCCAAAAAATGGATATATATGTGTATATAAATATGCACATCTCCGTATATGTGAGATAAACACTCTACAGGGAGTCTACACAAGCTGAGGACCATGTACATATATCCATATATTGAACCTTTTCATTTCTTTGGCTCTAAACACAATCTCATCCTCTCAGAAATTTCACTGGAAACAAGAGGCTTTTTTTTTTTTTTTTTTTGGTGTCACCTCACTGAACTTTACACAATGCAAGATGAACAAACTTGAACTTAATTTCCTTGGCCACTGCAACTGGAAGGATATAGAATATTCTATTTGTGGACATCTTTTTAAACTAGGTTATGTTACAATAGCATCCTCACTCAGGCAGGCTTAGCGTTATTCTGATGCCTGCCACAGAGCAAGTGAATCACTCATTCTGAACTCAAACACCAGTGAGGAATGCGTTAGAGGATACGCCATCATATTAAAAATTAAATCTGGCTGCAGTTTATAATGGGCTTTCTTTTTTCAAGCAGTGTTTCATCTTTTGGCTAACGCCATCAAACTGTGAAGCCATACTTCTATAGTTGAGGCTGGGGCATTGGCTGAGGTCAGAACCCCAGCTTTCCTGAACACAGAACCACAAATTTCACTGACACATGGTGCTCTTGGCAAATAATATATGTTCCTTCCCCCACACACACACACACACATACCCCCATTCCACCTCCCTGATCTCCTTAGCCTTCAGTCTATTCAGCTAATGCCTGAGGTAAGCTGATGAATGGTTATATCTGTAGTTCTCCTTAAGCAAGAAAGCAGACAGTAATGGACGCAGTACCAAGGACTTTTAAACCCCACCTATTTTGTTGTTGGGTTGTTTTTTGTTTTGTTTTGTTTTTGTGCTTTTAAAAAACATAGCATTTTGAGATGAGAGAGATTTAACTCATTCACACCCCAGGCTAAGTTAATACTTAGGTCATGTTTGAGCTCTCTCAGGGGAACCCCCCTGGTTGATGCCATCCGAGGGGCAATGGTGTCTTTTCAAGTGGAGTCAGCACAGCTGCCAAGCCATATGGGCCTGGAGCATCCCAGGCAATCGGATTTGGGGCAGTTTCATGATGTCATTTCTTAATGTGTTAATATTTTTGGTGACACCTGATCAAGGGCAGAGATCATCACTTAAGCCCAGGGTTTAGGTTTTAAAGAGACCATCAAGAATGTCCCAGCATATCATCACAATGGTCATAAGTATCTAGGAAATGTGTGAGTTAGGTGAAGGAGGATAGGATTCCTGCTCCCTCTAGCTAGAGAGGGCCCCAAGGGTACATTTTAACTATTAATTCAGCATCAGCTGCTTTTTTTTTAACCCAAGAACCATCATTTGAAGCATTCCAGCCAGACCTGCAGAGCTGCATTGCACTTAAACAACAGATCTTTCTCCTCTCTCTCTTCACCCACCACCAAGAGGGGAGAGCAAAGACCCTATAACACTATGAGAGATGAAAGGAAACAGTTGTCACCATGAACAAAAGCAGGCTGTTATGAATTGTTTGCTTTTTTTAAAAAATAGAGAGGAGTAATAGCCTTATAACCTTTGCTGTGTCATTCAAGAATCTATACTCTATAGTCAACAACAGCAAAGGTCTGGGATATGAAATCCTCTACAATTTAAGTTCTGAAACAAACTACCATAGTCTCTTTCCTCTGGATCACTTTTTTGAGCCTGAGGGGAAAAAACAATGGGGAGGATCAGAATAATAACTTTCTACAGTGAAGTACCTGAGATGAGGGTTTCTTTGCAGTCTGCAACTGCAGTCTGAATCTTATATTAAGCACTCCTATACTAACACAGTTTTTGGTTTTTATGCTGCTGCTGGTTTTCATACTGCTAGGTTGTCTTTCTTTTTTACGTGTAGACCAAAATTTTCTCCTTACAAATACATTGACTTCCCTTGGGAAGTTGATTATTTTCTTCCATTAAAGCATCCTCCATCCCTCCTGTAAATAAAGGGGGGGTAAGCATAATTAGGGGCTTGTTTCTTTTCTTGAAATTCTTACTTCTAGGAGGTAAATTTCCAATAACCTACAAAAAAATGAAATGAACATTTAGAAGGTAGAAAAGTGCCTGAGGTCAGTTATGACCCTGGAAACAACACCCATTCCTATACGTCTATCTCTGTGCATTCATCTTTATGCATCTGCAGAAATCCCATTGGATTCGTTTTATTTAACCAATTGTGCTGGGTTTTATTTGGGCTAGCTGTTTTTAGTTAGAGGGAAGAGAGGATAATATTGTAGCTAATGTTCAACAACAGCAATATTTCCAGGTAGATTTTTGTAATCATGAAAGCAAATGCTGGGTGAAGCGTGAAGAGCAAGGAGGCAGAAGGGCCCAGGGTTTATGTAAAATGACTACATAGAACCCAGGCAGGAAGTATGGACTCATAAAAACTTCCCTCACTGGAAAGATGGAAAGATTTTCTTATGCATTCAGAGCCTGGTTGTCTTTTTGTTTGTGTTTTTCCTTTACGATGCAGCTTTCTCTTCTTCCTTGCTGTAAACAGAGTCACCACCGTGCACACCGGAAGAATGAAGCGGCATAACCTAAATGCTTCTAAATTTAAACGGGATGGATTTACGTGCACCCGCACTCTGCCTATCTCTTGTGTGCCTCCGGACTTGCGGTGTGGAGCTCGCGCACGTGTGCTTGCTTGCGCGTGTCCATCTCTCCTTCACTTTCACCTTGAATCTCGTAGGGTGGGCAGCTAAGTCTCTCAGTATATGTATCTATTGATCTATCTACCTTCCTGCCTGCCTGTTTGGCTAGCTACCCAGCTATCCTTCCCCTGAAGATTGTCAGAGGAAAAGCTGCAAAATCCCCCCTAACCCTGCAGTAGCCCAAGTAGCTAGCTCATCTTCTCTCTGCAGTGATGTCAGCTGCAAAAGCCAGCCGGTCCCCGCCCCCAAAGCTGAGCATCTCTAGCTGGCAAAATCCCAACAAACCTACCCCAACCTCCGCAGGCTTTGCACCGAAAGGAAGGGCTCCGGAGTCCGGATCTCCCATTCTCTACTCCCCCCGCCCAAATACCACCACCTCGCTTTGCAAAGTCGGATGACAATATAATAAATAAGGAAGTAAATAAATGAATGGATGCCTGGTGAGGAGCGACTCCAGCCGGAGGTGGGGGGTGGGGAGTGGGAGGTGGGAATGCGAGGGCGGGGGCTAGCACGATTGCCTGGGTTTCAGCTTCAGCTGCACCACATGCCTCTGGGAGAAATTTGCAAGGAGTGGATGGAGTCTGTGCAGTGCCCAGGATCCGAGGGAGGGGTGGGGAGGAGGGAGCGCTCACGGGCGCGTCTAAGGGGTTGAAGACACAAACAGCAGCAGATCCCAAATTGATTTGTAAGGAGGAAACGCCCTGGGGATGGAAACTGATAGACAGAAGTTAGGGAGAGAGAGGAGGACAGGGGAGGGGGAAAGGATGCGGGTCGAACCTCCTCCTGCTCTTCTTTTCCCGCTTTTCCATGATCCTCCACTTCCCACTTCCCCAAAAATCCTCATTTCCTATGGCAGCAGCTATCCTGAGCTGAGCAAAAAGAGGAAGGGAGGTAACTGGGGGCAAGGAATATGACGTGCTAGTGTTTAAAGATGGGGGGAGTGGGGAAGCAGGAGAGGGCTCAGGCTTGATCGCGAGCATTCTAATCCTCTTGTTTTTGGGAAACAGCAGATGTGACTTTTTGAGATTAATAATCCCTTAAAGACATAATAATAAAGTTCATCCTCACCAGAAGAGGACCGGGAGCAAGATTCGGGCTTGTTAATGATAAATTGGGAAGCCGCCAGCGTTTGCTCTCTCTCTCTCTCTCTCTCTCTCTCTCTCTCTCTCTCTCTCTCTCTCTGTCTCCTCCCTTTCCCGTTTTCAAATCTTTTTCTATCCTTTACAAAACTCATTTCATGTAAGTTAACTGGCGCTACAGGCTTTCCGATGCATAAGACATCTTGCTCTCTGCACGTTATCATGATTAATATTATACGGGTGCCTTTTGATCCGCTAGCCTTGCCCACCACCAGCAGCAGCAGCAGATCTCCTTCTGCACGCATGCTCTGGTTTACCAAAGGGAGATCCTGAATTTTTTATCATTATGATGATGATGATGATGTTCCTTATCATGGTTATTATTTTCTCCTGCAAGGTGGAGAGACCACCATCGCCTGCCTCCTGGCCGCTTGCTTTTCCCTGGACTCTCTGGGAAAGGATTCGACCTTGGCCACAAGTCTGTTCTTTGATTGGTATTTATCCGTATTATTCAGCTAGCAGCCTTTGGTTACCTTTTCTCCTCCTCCTCCTCCTCCTCCTCCTCCTCCTCCTCCTCCTCCTCTTCCTCCCCCTCTTCCTCCTCCTCCTTTTCTCTCTCTCTTTCTCGTTCTCTTTCTGTATCTCTCCCCTTCTCTCCCTCTCTTTCTTTCCTTTCCTCCCTTCCACCTTCTTCTCTTCTCCTTCTATCTCTTCCTATCTCTGGTTTTGTCTCTGTCTCTTTACATTTTCGGTTTTTATTCCCGGTAGATGCTGCCTGGCTTTCGTGGGCATGGGTTGGGATGCTGCTGTCAGTGACCAGCCCCCTCAAAAAAAAAAGCCATTGGATTGACACCCAGCCCCAGCACCTTCGACTCGCCTTCTCTGCAGCTGCTGCTGCATCACCGGGTTGGAGAGATAGGACCTGAGAAAGAGAGAAGGGTGTCGGAGGAGCATTCTCTAAATTTCGCACAGCTTTTCTCTACGACAGAAGGGCGCCAGCCAGAGAGTTCGAGCTTCCGAGAGGGAATTTAGGGTTTGACATTTTTTGTCCTTCCAAGGTACTTTATTATTATTGCTACTACTATTATTTGATTCTTTCTGCTTTCTCTGCCCTCTTATGCCTCCCGTTTTGTAAGGTTGAGTGTGGGGACGATAAAGGTGCATTTAGTATCTTTAAAAAAAAAATTATGGATGAAGCAACTTCGCTTTCTAGCTTACTCCTATTCCTTTCCATCCCACCTTCTCATCATGGTCATCTAGCATAGGATTGGAGTGTAATGGGGCATATTGAGGGTATGGTGGAAGTTCAGTGATCCGTTTAGAAGAAGGCAAATTGAAGAGAGATATTCCTTGTGCGGTGTTAGGGGATAATGAGATAGGGTGGGGTTAGGGACGTGTAAATGTGGTATTTCAAGAATGTTCTGGGGATGATAAACTGTATTTGGTGAGGGAAGGATAGATGAGGAGAAAGGTATATTTTGATTCCCCTTTTCAGAATGAATATGGATGGGGATAAGGCTATCTCCAGCTTTGGAAGGAAAAAATATTTGTGTGTGTGTGTGTGTGTGTGTGTGTGTGTGTGTGTGTGTGTGTACGTATAAAGGTGAATGGCCTCTGGTTTGTAAACAGGAAGATGAGGAAGGGAGACTTTAAATTATCTTTTTGATTCCTTGTCACTTATGGTCTGTATGACTTAAGGATCTCTCTCCCCTGTTTCAACATCCTGTACCCCAGATGTATCTTCATTATACTTGGGTGACCTTTTAAATCAAAGCCCACCCTTTACCTGGTAAGGTACATTGGCTGGATGTAGGGGTGTCTCTAAGACATATTCTTTCTCTCTCTCCCTCCCCCTTCTCTCTTTCTCTTTCTCTCTCCCTCTCTTCCTCCCCCTTTCCCCTTCCTCCCCCCTCCCTTTCTCCCTCCCTCCCTCCCTCCCCCTCTGCTGCATTTTGCATGAGCTATCTAGGTCATTAGCATTTTAGCGTATGCAAGACTTGACAAAGCTGATGAGAAGCCAGATGGGCCCCGCTCTTATGGGTTTTTTTTTCTCTTTTTCTTTTCTTCCCCCCCAACCCCCATCCCCCCATCACCACTTGGGACCTGAGCGAAAGGACTTGACTGCAGCAGGCGAGCCCAGGACGGTTTATTGCTGCGATCCAGGCCCCTTTATTGCAGCAGACCGTTTTTGCGGAAAATTGGAGGAAGCTGTGTGTATGCAGTGACTCTGAGACCAGAGGTAGAGGGGGCAGTCTCCTTGTCAGCAGCGGCAAGCCCCTTTCCTCCCTCCTTGTCTTTCTTTCCCCATCCTTCTTCCTCCACCCCACCCTCCACTCCACCCCTCCCTTTTCTTCCTGGGCTGAGATGGGGAAAAGAGAGCTGGAGAGGGTAGGTGTTGGCTTTGCTTCTCTAGGACGAGGTGGGTTTCGTTGATATTTTTCCCCCCTATTGTCTGGAGCTGAGGGAGGGAGAGGTGCGAGGAGAGAAAGAAGTAAAAGAAGGAGTAATTAAAATAGGAAAGGAATGCCTCTCTCTCACCATTTCCACCTCCACCCCCACCCCACCCCCTTTGCTTTGCAGAAGAGCCTGGATGAAAAAAGGATCAGGGTAGAACAAAGAGCCATTGGAAGACATCGCTGTTATCTCATTGTCTGTGTATGGGGGGGGGGGG
>NW_020949997.1:3103069-3257134 GCF_900497805.2 Vombatus ursinus
CTCTCTCTCTCTCTCCCTCTCTCTCTCTCTCTCTCTCTCTCTCTCTCCTGTCTTTCTCCCACCCTCCCTCCCTCCCTCAGGAGAAAGGCCTCTCTCTCCGTGTTCACAGCGGACCTTGATTTAAATGTCCATACAATTAAGGCACGCGGTGAATGCCAAGAATGGGGCTGAGCAGCGTCGTCGATCTCTCGGAGCCGAGCGGAGGGTCCGCATAGCGCAGCACTGCAGCACTAGCTGGGGCAGCGGCAGCATCTCCGAGACTGGGAGGGGACGTGCACCGACTGCGGGCAGGGCTAGCTCCACGCCGGGGCCTGCCGGGTGAGGAGGGGTGTGTGTGCGTGTGTGCGCGCGCGGGTGTGTGTGTGTGTGTGTGTGTGGTCTCTGCAACATAGGTGTGTTTGTGCAGAGACCTCGTATATGTTCACGTTGACCTGTGTGTGTGCATTTGCGTGTACTGCAGATGCCAATATATACACTTTTTTTCGCTGCGTGTGCATGCGTGTGTGTGTGTGTGTGTGTGTGTGTGTGTGTGTGTGTGTGTCCAGTGCATTGCATAAAGACCATCAGCTTGCCCGGTCTGCGTTTTTGTTTTAGACGTTGGGTCTGGTTGTGCCCTTGAAAAGACAAATTCCCAATGCCTAGAGGACAGGTGGGGTGTTGTGAGTTTTCTGGGGGCATCTGATTAGAAACCAGGGTCACCGTGCTGCAGGGATGGATGTAGACGGATAACAGCGACAGAAGGAAATTGGGGGATGGGGGAGAAGTGAAGAAGACAGGTTTTCCAAGGTGCTTTAGGGACCGTCCGAGAGAGGAGGAAGCCTGACACCTCCCATACTCCCAGCCCAAAGCCAAGAAGGGCTTCCCAAGTTAATTATTGCTTATGATCACTATTGTTTCAGAGGACCACTCAGAAATCTGTTGAGATGGAGGAGGCGACATGAGTGCAAAATGCAGGAAACTAGGGGATCTGAGGAAGGACGGATGGTGCCTCTTTAAACCTGAACAGAAAGAAAATGTGACGTATAGGGCAGATGTCTGGGGTTTGATTAAAGAATGTTATAAAAGCAGAGAGAGAGCTGAAAGGATTAAACCTGCCCTCTAACTGCAGGATCTGGCTCTCTAATCGTGCCTTGCCTCCCCATCCCCCAGACCCCAGACCTAGAGCAGCAGCTGCGCCCTGCATTTTCCACTCCTGCTTCACAGCATCCCTCTCCATTCTTCAGAAGGGACCTAGAGAGCATTACCCCCTCCCCCTCCAGCCCCGCATTACGCTAGCACAGTCCTGAGCTGCAGGGCATAGTAAGGACCAGAAGGTGGGTGTCAAGACCTGAACTCATTTTTTTCTCGGAAGAGGAGATTGGGGGATGGGGGGTGGAAAGAGTATAGGGAGGGGAGGAGAGGAGAGGAGGGGAAGAGATGAGGAGGGAAAAAACAGAAAGAGTTTGGGAATCTTGGAGCATCATTGAGCGTCGGAACCCATGAATCAGGAGCTGAAGCAGGGACATTCTGGGTTTTTTACCCCTTGCCCACCAGTGATGCCTATCTTTTCAACAGCCAAATGCAGAAAGAATGTCCATCAATATGCAGTGAAAGGTTCAGTAGTCTGGTGAAAGGAGCTCAGAATTTGTCTATTGATCTGCTTGTTTTCTTCTGTATTCTTGGGAATATAAGAATAACATCTACCCAATAGTGGCGTTGTGAGGATCAAAAGAGATAATATAGAATGCTTCACAAATCTATAAAAAATGCTAGCTACTATTACCAATACCATATATTTCAACTAATGTAGTCAAGAACCTCAGGTTACCCATCCTTTTCTGCTTTCAAATACTGTCCTGTTTCTACCAAATGAATTAGTAATAAAAGTTATCCTGTAATAACACCACCCTCCTCGCCAGTTTCAGTTCAATTTAACAAACATGTATTGGGCACCAGCTAAGTTCCTAGCCCTGTGTTTGAGGACTCCAGGACATAGATATCGACCATAACCCAATGTCATCGTCCCAGAAGCCTCTCTGGGCCTGCAGAGATGTGACACAAGCTCACCTGCCTTTGCTAGGATAGAACTGCAGTGCACATGAGGCAAGAAAAAAAAATCATAAGAACTCCATATACCTTATTTTGCAGAAAGGATTTAAGAGGAAGCTAAAGAACTGTGTGCTCTCTGCAGTATTTGGAATAAGGGAGGATGTCAACTGCACAGCTCTTTTGAAATCATCCCTCTTTGAAGCACATACTCCCACAAGGCTTATCATGAAAAAGGGTAGAAAATATTATCTTTGGCACTGGATTAGTTACCAATAGGTCAGATAAAAGACACGATTTGAGCCAGTGGTTATCGGGGTCATACCATCCCAGAATTTTCTATATTAGTGAGCCTCTTCTCCATAATTATACACTTCTGATTATGATTCACCCTCCCATAGAGCCTCCAAGTGGAATAGCAGAATTAATGAACCTCCTGACCCCTATCACATACACATGCACACACACACACACACACACACACACACACACACATACACACACACCAGAGTGCACACCCGCACACTTCCTCCTGAGACATGGCATCATGGGGGTACAGGGCCTGAGTATGGTGAGAGTATGTCCTGTGTTTATTAATGTGTATGAGCACAAGCATGTGCTTGTGTGTATTTGTGTGCCTGAGTTTGTGCTTTCAGTTGTGGCTTAAAAGGGTGTGCACTCATGTGTTGCTTTAATGGCAAAAAAAAAAATGGGGAGGAGGGAAGGTTAATGGACCACTATTCCTCTTTCACTATTACCAGGTCCTTTTTCAGTTCTTACCAAATAAAGGACCATTACAAAGGTAAATACCTCCCCTGCCTCTCTCTCCACCTGCATGTTGAAAGCTAGTCTGTGCCCCCAATATCTGTACACTGAAGATTTTCTGCTTCTCCTTTACCTACAAATACTATCTTCTCTCCCCCCCCAACTTAAATCCCTCAGATTGCATCTTATAACAAAAATGAAGGCCATGTTGGAGGTGTATTATTTTTAGGATGTTATATACCCTCTCAAGCATCCATCCATTCAAATGTCCCACTATTGTCATGGTCATATCATTTTCAAGAGCTCCTATTGGGCATGCCATATTCAATTTCAGCAAGCATTTATTAAGCTCCTACTCTGTGTTTAGTACTTGGAAAGAAAACATTCAGAGTTAGGGTTAAACTTGACCTCTAAGGAACCTTCTAGCTCTAAATCTATGATACTCTGACATTATGAAATTAATCTTAGTAGTATATTTATTCTCTATTTTTTCCCTTTTTCTCATTAAAGGTAGGCCAGTTTCCTGTATAAAGGAAAAGGAAATTGATCTTTAACAGAAGCAGAGGAAACAGCCCTGAGGTAACTATTACCTGAACTAATAATGAAGGTCTGGAAGGGAGGGGCTATTGCTGAAACGGGAAGGTCTCTAACAGAGGAATCTTCCTCATAGCTACTACTCAGTGGTTTACACTTAGAGGCCTATACATACATGTATCAAAAAGTCAGCATACTTTTCACACATATAAGGACATCTATCCATCACTATAGTCACACACCCAAAGAAAAATCTATTTGTTCCTCTCTCCAAAGGAAAATTATCCTATTCCCTCTACAACATTTACACACAGCCCTTCTCTCTCTTGGGCCACCAGCAAAATTGTCTTTCTGAAGATGCCTAGCCTTTAGCCCATTTCAAAGACTCCTTTTACTTGCCCATATTTTATAAGGCTTTGGAATGCAGGAACTTTCTGGAGATGATGTAATAGCAAGTTGAGTGTGGCTTGGTAGACCGCTGAAAAAATATGTTAATGGTGATAAGAAAAATGATTATACTTAATAAAGATTTTTTTCTCTTCTCAAGTACACTGAAGTTTTTTTAACCATGAAATTAATTTATTTGTTCATTATTATTATTTAAAAATTGCATTTCAAAGGTAAATATAGAAGAAAGGAAGTAAGTTTAAATAGACATTGTTTTTTAGCACCTCAAGGTCTGTTTTTGGCAGAAGTGGGATGTGGATTTGGATAGAACACGAAAACCTGGTTGGCAGAGAAAACTCAGGGACTAATTTGTTGGGGTTTTTTTTCCTGATAATTCTGTCTTAGGAGTACAGTGGTAAAGGATTCACAATAAACCAATCTTTTCTTTTTCTAGCCCTTTCTTTACATTTTTTTTAAAAGCCATGATGTCACCAAGAAATCAAGAATGGGCCAGGCACCCCAGAGATACATACATCTCTTACATTTTATATCAGAGGGATTACAAGGGTTGGATTTTTTTCCCCTCTCCTAAAACAAAGAGGTGGAAAAGTTTTATTTTAAATTAAAATGTGATAACTGTTTACCTGACTTCATCTGGCTCAATTATGTGTATTCCTATATTTTTGGAGACAAACATGGACTTGTCTTGTTGAGTATTCAGATTACATATGATATGTATATGTGAATATATCTAATTCATAAACGTATTTTTATTAGTATGAAAGACAGAAGAGAGAGAGAAAGAATATATTCGAAGAAAGTTTCTTGTTTGTAAGCTAGGACACATTTGGGCAAGGCGATTGGCCCCGGGCTGAACATTTTCGCTACAAAACCAGCGGTTCTCCACCGATGACTTTCCCCTCGTCTAGCCTACAAACAGTCCAGGCCTCAGGCTCGCTACTTGCTCTCTTGGCCTAGTCCTGACGCTGGAGTCCGCACAGGCTCAGAGTTCACGGCCTAGAGGCCTCTTGGGCTTTGCGGGCTACAGTGAGCCTGCTTTCAATGATTCGTCGAGGTGTGTATTTCCAAAATGAAATACTAGGGGTGTCGTGTTTATTTATTTAATTTTGTTTTGTTTTTCAAAAGCGTTCCTGATTCTTTTTGAATAGAGGTCATTTCGTGGAGAGGTGGTGCGGAAGGTGACCTTCTTGCGGTACATTTTTCAACCGCATCCATCCATTCGTTCATTCTACAAACGTCAATTAAGAGATTTCTGTGTGCAGGGCACCGTGCTTGCCGCTTGAGAAGATGCCCTATAGGATCTTTCTTTTCCTTAATCCGAACGAACTGTGGCTGGATAGGAGGAATGGAGGGAGGTTAGAGGGAGACTTTGGTGCCTTCCCTGGGCCTTGGTCCCCTCAGACTGAAGCGGCTGCAGCCTCCCCATCTCGGACTCGTCCTGGATGGGCAGAACGAAAGCCCAAGAATTCTTGGTCTTTTTTTTTTCTTTTAAAATATTTTTCCCTATCATGTTCGGAAACTAAAGCTCAGCCACAAAAGGGAGTTAACTACGTGCCTAAAAAAAAAGAAAAAAGAAAGAAAGGTAAATGACTGAAAGGCGAGGCCAGCGGTAGCCAGTGACCACCGAACGGGGGTAATAGTTTTGCTTTTTCCGATGCACCTGCTTCGCCCCATTTTCGCCGAGGCGCCAGATGGACACTTGACAGCGCGGAAAATGAGTCCGGGGGGCGGGCGAGCGTGGGGAGGAGGGGGAGAGCAGGGAGGAGGCATCGGTTTGACTTCCCAGATTGGGACATAGAGAAGGAAGGAGGTTTGCAGTTTAAACATAGCCCTTTCACTTCCACTGCCACAATGTGATCCGCACAGCCTTCCGGCCGTCCCCTCCTGCCTGGACCCCAGGACCTTCCCGGGTGGCTGCCCGCTACCGCAGCTCCTCCAGCTTGTTCCTTAAAGCCTCGGCCTTCGTCCAGGACCTTTCCTGGGATGCCTCGGCCTTAACCTCTCTCCGTGGTCTCTACGTCTCATTAGGCTCCCTGGTCTTTTGAGACACCGAGCCTCTCCTTCCCTATGTCCCATCCAGCACCGAGTTTCTTGAATAAAATGATGATGAAGAGAATAGGGAAATATGAAAGTGTCAGAGGAAGACGATCAGAACCGATCCTACCTCTGACGTCCCTTCACTTTCCAATCTTAGTGGCCAGGGCATCAAAGTGACCTTCTCCTCCGCCCCCCCCCCCATCCCCACCCTCACCCCCGGCTTTCTTTTTTACCTCAATCCAACATCCATGCTTATGCGTGACACCCGCCCACCCCCAACCCCCAATCCCTGGAGATCAGTGGCTGTTACAAAGCCTGGGGTCAACTCTTTCCCAATCCCAGGCAATCTTCAACCCACACACGGCGCCACCACCCCGCAATCCTCAACCACCTGCCTTCCTCTCCGCCCCCTCACCAAAAAGAAAAAAAAAATTAAAAACTGAAAAACCCCTAACAACATGTTTCTTCATCAGATGTTTCTTGATCAGGGCTTATCCCAGATGGTCTCAGAGAGGAAAGGGAAGCTTGTAAATCAGCTTGAATGAGACTACAGGGGGAAGAATCGGCCCCTTTCCCTTTCTTCCCAAGGATGTTTTCCAGTGGAGCCTTTAAGTATTACTCTTCTTCCTCCTTGGCAGTTAAATTTAAGGTTAAAATTTGTCCAGATCAAGCCTTCTTCCGCCTAAATTGACTTCATTGCTGGTTCGAAAGGCTCTACCACAATGTTATAGCCGGAAGGAACCTGACGGGTTATCTAGTTCAACCCCTTCAAAAGCTGAGGGGCAGTTAACTTCAGTACTATTTTTACTCCTGGTCTATTCTAGCCTACACCTCAGTCCTCCTCACCTGGTCCAGCGTTCTCTCCTCTACACCACCTGGAGTCTGTATCTTCCCTTTTCTCTGCTTTGCAAGAGATCAGGATGGGACCCTTTGGATAAACAGGTTACGTCTCTGAAATAACTTTCAGGTCTCTGGACTCCAGGTAAGGAGCCTAAGGGAACAAGAATCTGCAGTACCTCTGGAGTACTCACTCCAAGGGAAGACGTCTATAGGGTCCTGTACAGGAAGACTAAAAGCCTCTGTGGCAAATCTATTTTTTTTTTTGCCCCCACACCTGGTTCCCATTCGAGCTGCCCTTCTCCCCCACCTACACTTGCACAGATTTATGAGGCAATATTTATTCCCATTTAATTGAGACACTGGTTTCATTTCAGATTGCTTCAGCTTGAGCCCCAATGGGGTTTTCTGCAGTCTTTTCCTCCAGTGTCACTGCAGAAACTAATTGCTGTTAATATCCAATTTTGGCTTTATTATTCCTGGGCCAATTATGTATCCCATAGCCCAGGCCCCTGCTGCTCGCTGCTTCTGCACTAGCATCAACCTAAGAGAACAAAATCTTTTTAAAATTTTTTTTTCTTGTTCCTCTGTTCTGACTTTTTTTCCCTCCTAAAATGACTTATACTGTCATTTTATATATATATATATTATATATACTTTATACTGTCTTATTTTCATCCACTCAGTCCAGTCAGACCAGGGATGTTTCTACAACTACTTTTTAAAATCATTTTTGAGAAGTTTTATTTTTATTTGAAGCAATTTCCATTTTTTAAAGTAAAATTATTCCATTCTCTATTTCTTTTCAATGTCTCCCCACACACATACATATATACACATAACCATTCACCCACCACCCCCCTAACTCCTCCACAGTCTTTTCTGGAACCAGTGTGTAATTCACCTTAGAAGAAAAAACTTTATGATCAAAACAAATCACTTTGATGGGAATCCTATTTCACAAATCAGTGAAATCAGTGCTTCTTCTCTCTCTTCTTCTTCTACCTTCCCAATAAGAGGACCACAATCTGTCTTAAAGCACTAAATATAGAAAGCCAAGGACTACAAACAGTTTGCTTTGTTCAGTGCATGTATTTTTTAAAGGAAACTCTGGAAAGCAAGTGAGAAAAGGCACAACGTGCAGAGCTCCTAAAGAAAACCCACAATTCCTCACCGGAAGCCTTTAGAAGCTATGTGTGGTTTTCACAACTGGATCCTGCCTTCACTGGTTACCTATACAGGGTTGTTCCAATTGGGGATAAAATTCATTTAAGAAAAGCAGAAATCTTTTACCATCATTGAATGTGTTTGTATTATGAGCACTGATAAACAAAAGCCAACATGGAATAAATTATCGGAATTCAATAAACTTTAAATGGAAAATAACAATAGGACCCTTTTGTGTATATCTGTTTTAAAATTTCAGACAGCATCTAATACTATAAACCATATCATCCTGTTTGCCTAACATTCATCATCAGCCTCCAACATATCAGACCCTAGGTGTGTGTGGGGGAGGGTGGGGGGAACCTGCAGCCTCAAGGCCACATGTGGCCCTCTAGGTCCTCAAGTGCGGCCCTTTGACTGAATCCAAACTTCACAAAAGAAATCCCCTTAATAAAAGGGTCTAGGTCCAGAGGTCTTAGGGAGAAAAGGAGAATCCAAAGAAAGGGCCTCCTATTGTTGCCTAACCAATTTATTTTGGCCTACTGATGCTGAACAACACAGGTTTTCATTAAAACCTAAGGGCTTTCTAAAAATGGTTCTGATAGGAAGAAAATAAAAGGTGGGTCCTATATGAATCTGACAAATTGCCAAGAGAGTGGCAGCAGCCTCTCTGCTCTTCCTAAAAAAAGTCAATCAATCAATCAATAAGCATTTAGTGAGGACTTATTAGGTGCCAAGTACTATTCTACGCACTGGAGATACAAAGCAAAAGTTAAGCAATTCCTGCCCTGAAGGAGCTTACATTCTAATGGGGAAGATAATTCTTACCCATATCAGTATATAATGGATATATTCAAGATGAATACAAGAAAGCTTGAGGAGACAGTAGGGATTGGGGGTACAGGGGGAAAAGTGCATCAGGAAAGGTTTCACAAGGACAGTGGGGTTTTAGTTGAGTCTTAATAGAAACCAGGGATGCCAAGAGGCAGAGATAAGGAGAGAATGTCTTCCAGGCAAGGGGCAGAGGTATGGGAAATGCATTTGGGCACATGTAAAGTTATAGATTGGGGAGACTGAGCGTTTTGTACGTGGAACATTGAGTAGGCCAGAATAGCTAGAATGCAGAGTGTAAAGAGGGCAGTAAAGACTAGAAAGACTAAGTGTGAAGAGGGCAGTAAAGAGTAGGAAGGCTAGAAACACAAGAAGTCCTGTTTTAGACATGCTGGATTCAAGATGCCTCCTAGACATCCAGTCTGAAATGTCAAATGTGTTGTTGATGATGCGGGGTTGGAACTCAGTAGAGGCTGGGTCTGGATATTGAAATCTGGGGGGTCACAAACAGAGAGACAACAGTTTAATAATCCTTGGAAGCCAACAAGGTTACCAAAAGAGAGAAAGTGAGAGAGAAAAGAGAGGAGGGCCCAGGATACAACCTTGGGGGATATATAGAGTTAGCGGGCATAATATGGATGATGAACCACCAAAACGAATGGAGAAAAAGTCAGACGGGCGATAAGAAAATCAGGAGGGATCATGTCTCAAAAACCCAGGAAGGGGAGAGTGTCCAGAAGGAGAAGGTGGTCAACGGTGTCAAATGTGGTAGAGAGATCAGAATATAAGGAACAAAAAAATGCCGCTAGATATGATGGTTAAGAGATCACTGATAAGAAAAATTAAAATTCTATCCAATTATTTCTTGGCCAAAGGTTAGGTTAATCGAACAGATTCATAAGGGAGAAAGGGATCTTGAGAAGTCCTTTCCCCTCCCTCCAGACATGACCCTTCCTAAATCATCCCAAGCAGGTGAATATTCTATTTTTAAAGATCTCAAAAGGAAACACTTATGCAATTAGAGCTAGCCCTAGACAAAATTTCAAATTGGGGAAATCAGTCTTGGTGGCCTCCGAAGTCTATATGTGTACCCCCTCCACCTCTCTGCCTATGTCCAGAAGTTCAATGCCATCCTGTATCCTCCTGGCTACCTAAAGTGCTACCCACTGAACCACAGTTCAAAATTGTTTCTTCCTCCTTCTCGCATCAAAATTCCCATTCCCTCAAGGTATGGAATGTGTTGGGAAGAACAGAAGCCATCTTATTTCACCTTTGCATACACAGTGGCTAGCACTGTACTTTGGGGCAACTAGGTGGCGAAGTTGATGGAACAGAGAGCCTAGAATCAGAAAGACTCTTCCTGAGTTCAAATCTGGCCTCAGACACTTACTGTTTGTGTGACCCTGGGCAAGTCAATTAATCCTGCTTGCCTCAGTTTCTTCATCTGTAAAATGAGCTGAAAAGGGAAATGGCAAATCACTCCAGTATCTTTGCCAAGAAAATCCCAAATGGAGTCTTGGGAGTCGTGACTGAAACAACTCAACAACAACCTTGCCCAACTGAATTGATTGAATTAATTCATACTAAGGCAGGAATGACTGAGTCTCAGCCTCCCCTTCCCCCACTTAATCCTCTCAGAGGTATTTACATTTTTAGAAGGGATGTTTATCAACCCAACTGAATCTCTAATTGTCAGAATTTCAGATGATGAGAGGAACTGAAGAATTGTAGATAGCATAGAGGAGATAGTTTGAGATATAAGAGACCTTTCTAGAGCCTTGTTTAAATCATATCAGTCTACTCCACTGGGTGTAAGCCCAACCCTATCCACAGCATCTTTTAGCATTGGATTCCAGGCATATCAATGGCTGTTATCCTAAATGCATACAGAGGTAATGAAAAAGAATCACTTGCAGAATTAAAAATTAATCTCTCTTAACCTATCTACTGCCTGCCTCCATAAAACCCCAACAACACAATAATGTCACATTTAGGGAAAGTGGGAACATCCCAGGCCATTAACAAAATTACTTTGTAACTCTATTGGTTTCAGCATAAATCTAGATGAAGCCTACCGTGCTTTTTGTAGTAAATCAGAGGAAATGCTTTTCCATGCAATTTTGCATAAATCCTGAAAGTGATTTGTATATTTTTGTGTTGTATACAAAAAAGTCTTCCTGAGAGCATGTTAAATAAATTCGGACACAAGCCCTAACAATCCCAATTCACACCCCAGGATGGGATCTGACAGCAGATCTAGCCCTCACCAAAACTGTGGAGTAGGCAGAGTTTGATTCCAGAATATCCCTTCATCTTTTTTTATTGATTCCCCACTTCCTTTTAACCTTTATCTCCGTGCCCTCTCTGTGCTCCTCGAGCTATTCAGAACTTCTGACAGAGCTCATCCTCCCAAACATCCTCCTCCAACAAAAATTCTTTGTTCTGTGGATCATTCTCTTAGTGCACTTATGTTTCAAACAATAGCAAAACTGTGATTTAGGAGCAAGTCCCTATGGATGGGTCAAGAAGGATGTCTTCCCAGATCACTCCTCTTGCTGTTAATAAATAAAGAGATGCTCAAAACAAACAATCAAGCCCTCTCTATGGACTAATCTAAGATCAGTTATCAGTGACCAGCAGCTCCTGCTCAATTGATAGGATCAAGATCCAGTTTACTCCCTTTTGGTCCCCACTACCCCCATATAGATAAGCAAAGATAAGCAAAGGAGTCCTATGGTCCTGGAGACATGAAAAGTCATTTTCATTTGTGTCTTACCTTCCTCCGTCAATAAGCTTCTTAAGGATGGAGACTATGTTTTATAATTTTTATATCCCCCCCACCCCATCCCACCCCCACAGACAATGCCCAGCACATAGAAGTCACTCAATAAATATTTCTTGACTTGATTTGCCCCATCCTCCTTGGACACGAACCCAAGAGGCTGGCCTAGGAAGAATCATCCACACTTACAACACAGAAGGAAAGGGGGCTAGACACCAGATGCTATCGGGTAGAATTCTGGGTCCATGAAAAATAACTCCAAATGTGAGCTCTCCTAAAAATACTGAGAAAAATTCTAGCCCCTGTCCTTATAGTTACTGCGGCAGCAACTGCCCTCCCAAATGGGAGGAGCCACTGTCAGGAAGCCCAGCTAAAGGGAGGGGGCAGTGAACCTTTGGATGGACCATTCTGACATTCCCCTGCTGGTCCCCAGCACATGAACCGCCTCTTCTGCTGTGCTGTTCTGTTACCGTGGTGACGGCTCCAGCTAGCTGTCAGCTAAGGCATTTCCAGGGGTGGTACAACACCAGTCTTATCCGACCTCCAGGCTCACTCCTAGGCGCCAGGATTCTGTTAGACCTGCTTTCTCCACTTTGTGGGTCCCTCACCTCTGAGTGAAATAGATGAAGGGGGGGGCACTAAGAGCCCTATTAAGCCTTCCCCTCTGCCCAACCATCAAAAGGAGTATTCCCAGAATTCCTCACTCCACAGATAATGGATGTTCCCTTTTCTCTGGACCCTGAATTTGTGGTTTGTCTAATCTTTTGTTGAAAATACCATCACACATGAAGACAGCAGATTCAAATACTTCTGAAACTTCTGTGTGGTTTCTTCAGTATACAATTTCACAGTCATTGCTAAAACTATTTTGAGGTTTCTTCTACCTGCCCTGCCTTCCTATGATGCTAGGATTGCTGTGTAACTTTTATTTTATTTTATTTTTGTAACATGGTACATTCTGGCCCCATTCCCTCAAGGCCAGCTCTTTTAAAGGGCACGATGAGGGGTTTGTGGGTTATTTCTTTTCTCTGATATCAGCTCCAGCCACCTAAACCATGGTGGGTGCAGGGCAGACTGGGGAAATAGGATGGAGATGATTAAACTTTGCTCATTCCCAGCATAGCATTGGTGCCAGCAAACTTAGGTCCAAAACTGCATCCCTGTTTCTCAAGGCGATGGTGCTGAACTGGCTGCAACACCCATCCTGTATTCCTGGACCTGGACCTGGATCCCAGTGGCTTTTACTTCTAGCCTAGATCAGACCCATCTCCCTATATCTAGAACAAAAAGGTCAAATACCCTGGCCCACTTCTTAGAGTCATATGACCTAAGGAGGTAAAGAAAGAGGCCCTAAGGCCCTTTCCCATTGCTGTGTGGTCTCCTGTCAGTATTGAAAGAGTCACCTCACTTCCCAAGATGAGAATGTAGCAAAGAGACAGCTAGAGCTGGCCCAGACCCTTTTGAAGACATCAACAGTTCCACCCATGGAGCCAACGGGAAAAGTTTCCTGCCAACCAGTGGGAGGCCAACCAGAACTGGTTACAGCTATCCACATGTGCTCTAATTCTCAAAATTCTTCTGTAAGCAATTTCCTGGCATCTTTACATGGATGATACTCCCTTAGCAAACACTGATGGGGCCTGGGTTTGCACAAGCACCAGAATCCCATTACATTTTTATTTTTTAAACAAGGTATTTCAGATACCTGTGGTTTGGTAGGAGTTTTTCCTAGAATTATCACTTGATATTCCTGCGCCATTGAAATGACAGAGCTAATAGGTTCACACAAGGGAATAGTGTTCATTCCTCAGCACCAATTAGATTTTCTACAGGGAAGACAAAACTGGGTGTAGGCTGTGTCAATTTATGTTACTATAAAGTACAAACTTCTAGGGCCTGCCCTACATTTATCCATTCAGGGAACATTTATTCAAGACCTATTACTGCTCTAGGTGCTATAGGAAATATGAAGACAAATAAAACATCCTCCCTGTTCTCAAAGAGTTTATAGTCTATAGGGGAGGCAAGAGATGTATACAAATAACTGTAATCCAAAGCAGAATATTATAAGCAATGTAAGAGAATTAAGGAAGGATTTGGCAAGATTACTTTCAGCTGAGGTTAGGGGTGGAGAGAATCAAGGAAGTCTTCACAGAAAGAGTGACACTGTTGCCTCCCCCCATTAGATTTTAAGTTCCTCGAGGGCAGGCCCTGTCTTTTGCCTCATTTTGCATCCCCAGTTAGTGCCTGGCATATTGTTGTTATTCTGCCATTTCAGTCGTGTCTGACTCTTTGTGACCCCATTTGGGGATTTCTTGGCAAAGATACTGGAGTGGCTTGTCATTTCCTTCTCCAAATGCTTAATAAAAATTTATTGATTGATTGATTGATCTGGCCTCGAAGACCTGATAGAATTTTGACAGTTGAAGACTGGGAAAGGGCTGGGGGAGAGCATTTTGCCAAGTGGAAGGGATAGCATGAGCCAAAGTGCTGAGATAAGAAAGCACAGGACATATTCAAGAAAAAGAGCATAGGAAAGTTTGACTGGCATCTCTGCCATGTGTAGAAGATTAGCAGAAAATAAGGGAGGTGGGGTTGGGGTCAAGATCATAGATCAATCAAGAGCTCAAAGGGCCCTCAGAAGCCATCTAATCCAGCCTCTTTATTTTATAAGTGAAGCAACTGAGGCGTACAGAAGTGATTTTCCCAAGGTCTTCCATATAGTAAGCACCAGAGAGTTTAAAGCCTCTGATTCCAGGGGTTTTCCAATGTACTATAAATGAGAACAAGCCAGCCACCAAATATCTTTCCTGTCGTCTTTCTTCTGGGCCTGAAATATTGATCAACTCCTTTAAGCTAATAATAATTCACATTTACATAGCACTTTAAGGTTTATAAAGAACTTGACTCACATAGTCTGTAGGGAATATGTCTGTTGGACTCCAAGTACTGGGCCACCTGCCAGTTTGTCTTGGTGCTTGACTTACAGATGCAATATAAGATGCAGAAATAGTGCATAATTCAAAGGAAAAAGAAATGGGGGCCGTGGCCAAGCACAACCATCCCATTCCCTCTATCTTCAAGAATCAGAACTCTACTGAGTCT
Source organism: Vombatus ursinus (assembly GCF_900497805.2). Classification (NCBI taxonomy): domain Eukaryota; kingdom Metazoa; phylum Chordata; class Mammalia; order Diprotodontia; family Vombatidae; genus Vombatus; species Vombatus ursinus. The sequence goes on from NW_020949997.1 coordinate 3,117,561, forward strand.
TCAAAGCCCAGCTCAAGATTTACTTCCTCTGTGTAGATGGAGTACTGGGCCTGAAGTCAAGAAGACTTGTGGTTTCTTCTACCTGCCCTCAGATACTTACTAGCTGTATGATCCTGGGCAAGTCGCTGTTTGCCTCACTTTCCTTATTTGTAAAATGGAGACAATAGTGGCACCTACCTCAGGTTGTTATGAGGATCAAATGTAATAATAATTGCAAAGTGCTTAGTGTAGTGACTGGCATATATAAATGTTAGTTATTATTACTATTATTATTATTAATTACTTAACTTCTACCTCATTTTCCTCATCTGTAAAATGGGGATAATGCTAGCACTTACCTTACAGGGTTGTTGTGAGGATCAGATGAGATAATTGTAAAGTACTTAGCATAGTACCTGGCATATAGTAAGCCCTATCTAAATGATAGTTTTTCTTATTGTTATTATTATTTTTATTCATTCTCCCCACCCCCAACCTCTTGCTTTCACCAAATTCCCTTTACTGCCTTCTCCTCTGTTATTTATAAGGCATCAGATTTGTGACAGTCAGACAATGTCTCAAGTGTTAATCCTTGGGGCATTTGAACTGTTCCCTTTTTCATGGCTGGGATTACAGAATAGAAAGGTAAGTAAACTAAACCAATGCACAGTGAAATTTCCTAAGTCCAGGAGCCATGAGTGCATGGCTTCTTTGTGGTCCACCTATGAAGCTTCGACCAAGAGAGTCACCAGAAGCCACTGTGAAAATGTACATATCTAGGGGCAGCTAGGTGGTGCAGTGGATAGAGCTCCAGATGTGGAGTCAGGAGGACTTGAGTTCAAATCTTACCTCAGACGCATAACGCTTACTAGCTGTGTGACCCTGGGCAAGTCACTTAACCCCGACTACCTTACCAAAAAGCAAAAAAAAGTACATATCTTACCTGGAAAGGGTAGCATTCTACCATATGGTCAAAAGTCATTTAAATCATAGCATTTTAATTGCTAGAATGCTTCTAAAAGACCATCTATTTTTACCTCTCACTTTATAGACAACAAAACAGTCCTTGGAAGGTTAAATGACATCAAATGGGTAATTAGACAATGGCCTGGAACAAAAATCCAGGCTTCCTTACTTCTAGTCTAGTGCTCATTCTATTTATATCATATAGCCTCCTTGGAGAGTCTGACTATGGAACGGAGCAAGGTTCTGAGAGGAAACAGAAGATGATCATTTTTTATTAGAGCAAGGGATGGCATCAAGGCTCAGAACACAGGGCTCTGTTAGGAAAATCAAGTCTAGATGGGCACAGCAAATATTGAGCTCCTTGAGAGTAGGGACTGCTTTTGCAGGAATGTTTGTTTATCCCCAGCACCTTAGTACAGTGCCTAGCAAATAGTAGGCCAAACGAAATAAGCATTTATTAAGCACCTACTATGTGCCAAGCAACTAGGTCTTTATTGCCTGCCCCAATCTTCTCTTTTTATGTTCTCCACCCCATTTGGGAGCCTTCCTTGGCCTCATTCTCCTTGTCACAAGATACCCAGGTATCTCAAATTGCTCCCTGGTCCCTCAGGTCAAGTTAAGTCAACATGCATTGATTAGGCTACAGACAGCTAGGTGGTCCAATGGATAAAGGGCTAGCCCTGGAGACCTGAGTTTAAATCTGGCTTCAAACACTTACTAGCTGTGTAGCCCTAGGCAAGTCACTTAACCCTGTTTACCTCAGTTTCCTCATCTGTAAAATGAGCTGGAGAAGGAAATGACAAACCACTCCACCACCTTTGCCAAGAAAATCCCAAATGGGGTCACAGGACTTAAATAAACAACAAAGTGTGCCAGGAACTATGCTAAGCACTTTGCAAATGTTATCTTATTTGATACTCACAATAACCCTGGGAGGTAGGTGATATTGTCATTCCCCATTTTGCTATTGAGGACACTAAGGCAAACAAGTGTTAAGTGACTTGTCTAGGGTCACACAGGTAGGAACTGCTGGAGGACCAATTTGCCCTCAGGTCTTCCTGACCCCAGGCCCAGTAATCATATATTATACAACTGTCAACACCCAGTTGCCTATAGTTGAATCAATGCTTGCTGACTTAACTTGACCTGAGAGGCCAGAGAACAATTTGAGGTACCTGAGTATCTTGGGATAAGGAGAAGGAATCCAAGGAAGGCTCCTAAATGGGGCAGACAACACAAAAACAGAAGGTAGGGGCAGGCCATAAAGACAAACGATCTACTTCCCAACCCATCTCTACAAGCCTACATGTTTGGCCCATCGTTCTAATAACTGCAGAATATTCTGTATCAACTTTGCAAAAAGCATAGAAAAAGACCAATAAACCAGGGGTTAGAAGACTTGGATTCTAGTCTAGCGATCCCATCAGTAAATGGCTAAGTAACGTCGGCCAAGTCATTTAAATTCTCTGGACCTCAGTTTCCTAATCTGCAAAATAGGCGGAATAACACTTGCCCAATCTACCCGACAAGGTTATTTTGAGGATCAAATGAGGTAGATTATTTAAAAGTTCTTCATAAATCACCAAGCCTTATATAACTGAAAAAATCATTTCATCCGTTCCAATGAAGTTTACTGTTCAGATTTCATTCTCCAAGGAAGAGAATAGAGTAATTTTATCTGGCAAATTTATTGTAAGTCAGTGGGACACACTTGTTTTCTTTTCCAGAGAATAATCAGGCATTTGCATGGGGGTCTATGGAGGTGATCAATGAGTGGGTCTGTGAACAGGATGGAGCTAGCAGAGACCTACTGCAGCAGGAGGAACACCGGAAGGCCAGCTCCAGCTTCACTGACGGGCTCCGATGGTAAGGGAGCCATGTCCTGGCCAGGGTGGAGGGAGGCAGAAGCCTGGAGAAGGAAAGATACAGTAACTTTTCAAATATTTAACAGGTTGCCACAGAAAGGGGGATTAGATTGTCTGTGTGACCCCAGAGAACAAAACTAGTACCAATGGTTGGAAGATACAGGAAGGCAAATTTCAGCTAAAAAAAGAAGAGGGGCGGGGGGGGATCACTTTCTTAAAATTAGAGCCACTTACAACTGCAATTGACTGCACTGGAAGAGTTGGGGAAGAGGGGAAGGTGAGTTTCCTGTTACTGGAGATCTGCAAAGAGAGGTTGGATGTCCATCTAATGGGTGCGTTGTAAATAGGATTCATAATTTGGGCAGAGTTGGACTGGGTGATCCCTTCCAATGCTGAGCGTATAGGGTTCCAATTCATACTTTAAGGCAGAGTTAAGAGGATAGGAGATTGCCTTAGAGACTTCCTATCACTGGAAATTCTACCAACTTTCTTGACACCATAAGAGTTTTCTCAGCCTGCTTTATGAAAGAAGTTTAATTCTACACTTGATGAAACACATAATTATGTGTTGGGTGGGAATATAGGTGAAGTAACTCACAGTGAAGCAAGGAAGCTGTGGACATTAGTAACAATAAAGTAATCCTTACCTGTGTGAGGAGTAGGGAAGTGGGGTGGGAGGAAAAGGATAATAATGAGGAGATGACAACTGCTTCCATAGGTAGACTTCACAAGAACCTGCATCTTCCATTAACTCCCCACTCCCTAAAACTTCTCTTTGACTATATGATAGAAAGTGCCCTGGATCTGGCTCTTCTGCTTAATTCCTATGCAACCTAGGAGGTCAGTACATTTCCTAAGCACAAGCGGACAAGTGGACCTCAACCTCTCAATCTGTAGAACAAGGACATTGGAATCAATGATCTCTCTGATTCCTTCCAGTTCTAAAATTCTATGGTCCACCCATTGGAGGAGGCTTAAATATGGAGGTGAAGTTTCTCCATTCCCATTTAGGAGGAGAAACAAGTTGTGGGATAGTCTGGAGTCTAGGAATGAGGGTGAAGGCCAGTAGTTGACAAACGTCCTTCGGAAGTCAATGGAAAGTCCTTATAGAGATCAGCTTTATCATTAAGCTTTGATGGTGGTCAGTTCTGCTCTCCTGGGTGACTCTGCACTCTCAAGGAATCTTTTATCTACTTTGAAAAAACATAGGATTTTAGATTTAGTGCTAGAAAGGACTGTAAAGGTTACTACATATAGGTAACAATGATGATATAATGGTAATTACCACCACAGCCAGTGTTCACCAAACACTCTACTGGGACATTTTGGGACATCATTGTGACAGCTTTAATGTATCTCAATATCCTAAGTTACCTTATTTCTATTCAGTAGAAAAAAATCATGGTAAAGAAGAAAGGGTAGCTGACATGAAGGTGTATATGTGTCCAAACACATAGACATATGGCCGGATCTGTGGTTAGTTGTTTAGGGCATTGTTGATCGGGTGCACCCCTAAAAGCTTGCAGTAGATTATAGTTTGAAAAAGTGTGGGAAAGATTGACCAGATCATCCAAGCACTTAAATTCAATTAAACAAACATTTATTAACAACAACTGTGTGTAAGGCACTGAAGACACAAGTTTGGGGTATGGTAACCTGCCCTCACAGAACTTTGAATGAGATGGGGTGGGTGGAATACAACATCACAATAATAACAGGTGAAATTTATATAGTGCCTTAAAGTTTGTGAAGCTTTTTTTCTCCTATTATCTAACTTGAGCCTCACAACAACCCAGAGGTAGGTACTATTTATTATCCTCATCTGAGAGATAAGGCAATTGAAGTAGAAAGAGTTTAAATGACTTGTTCCTGAGCATTTAGGGTGAATAAATAAGTACAATCCAAATGCAAATCCCTTGGACAGCAAAGACATCAAATCAATCCACATGTAAAGAAATCAATTCATACTACTCATTGGAAGGACAAACACTGAAGCTGAAGCTTAGACACTTTGGCCACATAAAGAGAAAACAGGACTCATTGGAAAAGACTCTGATGTCAGGAAAGATTAAAGGCAAAAGGAGTAAGGGATGGCATAGGACGAGGTGGATAGATATTGTCATGGAAGCAATGAACATGAGCTTGGACAGACTTCAGGAGACAGTGGAGGATAGAAGAGCCTGGAGGGCTATGGTCCATGGGTTCAGGAAGAGTCAGACACAATTAGACAAAACACAAGTTTGTCAAAAGGTGTAGTGTACTAAGGACTGGGGGATCAGGAAAGGTCTCCAGTAGTGTGTGGCACTTGAACTGGGCTTTGAAGGAAGCTCAAGATTCTATGAGGCAAGGGTGAGGAGGGAAGTGTCAGCTTGCTTGGGTCAGGGACTGAAAATCAATCATGGTCTATATTCCTCTTGCCTTTCTAGCCCACTTGGCTATCCTCACCCTGCAGTATGTTCTCAAAGAGGATCATGACATCAGGAAGATGATGCCATGACTTGCAAATGAATTGGATTTGAGGGAGAAAGGACTGTGCAAGGTCACTAGCCTCACTTTCTCCTCCAGAGCCATCTGGGTCCAGTGGCAAGATATAGGTCAGAAAGACTGGAGATGGCCCCCACAGTACTTATGCTCACCTGCACAGCACCCATTAGATTGCTACCCCATGCCTCCTATGACTCCATGCTTTCTTTGCTCCAGTTTTTCCACCTTTCCCCAGTGCTTCCAACCATAAGAAGAAATATTGTCAATAGGAAGAGTATAAAGATGCCAAGCTAATCATTTGCATCAGGTTCATAGCCAACAACTGAAAGAATAACATGGGCAGATTTTATGTAAAACCTACAAAATAGCCCTTTCCTGTCTTTGTTTTAACACTTTGGCTGCATTACCATTTGCTAAAGGCATAGCTGTTATGGTATTAATGGCACTAAGTGGTAGTCTATGGTGCTAATGTTCAAGTTCGCATCATATACAATATCTATGTTACCTGTTTCCCCCTGAGAGCTACGAATAACAACAATAGCATTTCTATAGCACTTTACATATATTATCACATTTGATTCTCACAACACCTCTGTGAGGTAGATGCTATAGTCATCCCCATTTTACAGATGAGGAAACTGAAACTGAGAGAGGTTAAATGACTCACAAATTTTAAGGCACTATATAAATTTCCCCTGTTAGTATTGTGATGTTGTATTCCACCCTCCCCATCCTATTCAAATGTAAGTTCTATGAGGGCAGGTTACTATACCCCAAACTTGTATCTCCAGTGCCTTACACACAGTTGGTGATAAATCACACACCTAAGGGGCGGAGCCAAGATGGCAGAGTAAAAGCAGTGACTTGCTTGAGCTCTCCCCCAAACCCCTCCAAATACATATAAAAATGGCTCTAAACAAATTCTAAAGCAGCAGAACTCACAAAAAAGACAGAGTGAAACAAATTTCCAGCCCAAGACAGCCTGAATGGTTGATAGGAAAGGTATACCGCGCCAGGCAGGGAAAGGAGTGCAGTTTGGTGTGGGCGCACAGGCCACAGCGAATCAGAAGCAGGCCTCAGAGGACTGAATCTCAGGCAGCTGTGGCGGTTTCCAGACTTCTCAATCCACGAACGCCAAAGACAACTTAGAAATTCAGTGGGAAAAGTCTGTTTCTAAGGTGGTGAGAGAGGAGCATGGGGTCCCAGCCCCATTCCTTGGGGCGGCGGCAGCTTCCTGAGCTTCCGGCCCACAGACTGAGGGGAAATCGAGTGGCTTATCAGAGGGGGATTGCAGGGATCTCTCTGCTGGTGCAGGATTCTCTTGCTTTGCCCATGCTTGGATCTGGGTCACAGTTCTGGGTGGTGGTCCTGGGGCGAGGAGGAGCGCTGGCGTGGTGGAGCTTGTAGTGGCTGTGGAGAGGAAACCCTCCTCACAGTTACAAGACAGAAAAGAGTGCTCATAGACCAGAGCACAGTCCAGGAAAGGAGTAAACACCTCACACTTGATCATACCACCTTGGAAGAACTGAAAATTTACAGGTCCCTAGAAGTATCTCTGAACACAGCTGCACAAAACCCCTGAAGCTTGGGACAGTGCATTCTCCACACTGGAAACAGGCTCCTACCTTAACAAAGAGTTTACAACTCAAGTAATTGGCCAGGATCATGAGCAAGCAGTGCAAAAAGAGTCAGACTATATTATCTTACTTTGATGACAAAGAAGATCAAAACATACAACCAGAAGAAGACAACGAAACCAAAGCTCCTACATCCAAAGTCTCCAAGAAAAATATGAATTGGTCCCAGGCCATGGAAAAGCTCAAAAAAGATTTTGAGAAGCAAGTAAGAGAAGTAGAGGAAAAACTGAGAGTGATGCTAAAGGAGACCCAAAAAAATACTGAAGAAAATAACACCTTAAAAAATAGCCTAACCCAAATGGCAAAAGAGGTCCAAAAAGCCAATGAGGAGAAGAATGTCCTAAAAAGCAAAATTGGCCAAATGGAAAAGGAAGTCCAAAAGCTTACTGAAGAAAATACTTCCTTAAAAATTAGAATGGAGAAGTTGGAAGCTAGTGACAATTTGAGAAATCAAGGCACTGTAACACTAATCAAAACGAATGAAAAAATAGAAGAGAATGTGAAATATCTCATTGGAAAAACAACTGACCTGGAAAATAGATCCAGGAGAGAGAAGTTAAAAACTATTGGACTATCTGAAAGCCATGATCAAAAAAAGAGCCTAGACATCATCTTTCAAGAAATTATCAAGGAAAACTGCCCTGATATTTTAGAACCAGAGGGCAAAATAGAATTTGAAAAAATCCACCGATCACCTCCTGAAAGAGATCCCCAAAGGAAAGCTCCTAGGAATATTGTAGCCAAATTCCAGAATTCCCAGGTCAAGGAGAAGATATTGCAAGCAGCCAGAAGGAAACAATTCAAGTATTGTGGAAACACAATCAGGATAACACAAGATTTAGCAGCTTCTACATTAAGGGTGTGGAGGGCATGGAGTAAGATCTTCCAGAGGGCAAAGGAGTTAGGACTACAACCTAGAATCACCTACCCAGCAAAACTGAGTATAATCCTTCAGGGTCAAAAATGGCTATTCAATGAAATAGGGAACTTTCAAGCATTCCTGTGGAAAAGACCAAAGCTGAATAGAAAATTTAACCTTCAAATACAAGACTCAAGTGAAACATGGAAGAGGTAAATGGGAAAGAGAAATCATAAGAGACTTATTAAGGTTGAACTGTTTACATTTCTGCATGGAAAGATGATATTGGTAACTCATGAGTCTTTTGTCAGTATTAGGGTAGTAGGAGGGAAAAAAATTATATGTATGTATAGATAGATAGATAGAGGGCACAGGATGAGTTGAAGATAAAGGAGTGATATCTGGAATATAAAATTAAGGGGTGAGAGAAGATTATACTGGGAGAAGGAGAAAGGGAGAAGTAGAATAAGGTAAAATATCTCACATGAAACAGACAAGAAAAGGCTTTTACAGTGGAGGGGAAATGGGGGAAGGTGAGAGGGAATGAGTGAATCTTATTCTCATAGGATTTGGCTTAAGGAGGGAATAACATACACAGTGGGGTATGGAAATGTATCTTACCCTACAGGAATATAAGGGGAGGAAGGGGAAAAGAGATCAGGGGGTTGATAGAGGGGAGGGCAGATTAAGGGAGGGGATAATCAAAAGCAAACACTTCTGAGGAGGGACAGGGTCAAAAGAGAGAATAGAATAAATGGGGGGTAGGATAGGATGAAGGGAAATATACTTAGTTTTTCACAACAGGACTCCTATGGAAATGTTTTGCATGACTACACATCTATAACCTGTACCGAGATGCTTACCTTTTCATTGAGGGTGGGTGGGTAGGGAGGAAGGGAGAAAATTTGTAACCCAAAGTTTTAAAAACACATGTTAAAAATTAAAAAATTAAAAATTAAAAAAATAAAATAAAATAAATCACACAGCTAAGTAAATGTCTGAAACTAGATTTGAACTCTTCCTCTAAGTCCAGTACTTTATCCACTGCACCTCCTAGCTGCACCTTGGACCTCCAGAATTGATGTTCCCAGTCCCTGAGGAAGTTATCATCTTCAAGAAGAATTTTGGTGATATATTATTGTTATAATGTTGTTTTTATTATGGTTTTACCCAATTGTTTTTATTATGGTTATACCCAATTGTACACGGTGCTATGCTGGACTTCTTCATATTTATAAGTAATCCCCTTCTATGAAATTACAAAGTCATTCCCTCACAATTCCTGGGAGGAGAAGGGAGAGCAGATGTGAATATCTTCATTTAAGCAAGGAAGGACTAAAGCACAGAGGGGAGACACAAAATAAGTCACAAAATCCACCCTTAGAGATTGGCCTCATGCCAGGTATGAGCTGTGTTATATCCAACTTTGCTCTTGATAGCAAAAGATTATGATTTAGAGTTACAGTTACTATTCCAGTACAAGTGCCAAGAAGCTTCCAACTAGACCCCAAGCTCACATTTATTTTACATTCCTGACACCTGACAAAAATCCATTTGTGCCTATTAATCCATCAATCAACAAATATTTACTGCTGAATTTACTTAATTTACTACTTATACAATGACAAAAATGAAAGTCCTTGCCTTCCAAGAGCTTATATCCTGTCAGAAGCACCAATATATTTATAGATTATTGAGAAAGATCAACAGAGAGACAGAGACAAAGACAAAGAGAGATGGATGGATGGATGGATGGATGGATGGATGGATAGATGAATAGATAGCTACATAGAAATAGATCAATAGATAGATGGATAAATAGACATATAAATCGATACACAGATTCATAGATCTATCTATGGGTAGAGATAGATGAATAGATAGAGCTGGATGGATAGATAGATAAATGGATGGACAAATAATGATGGATGAATAGATGGATAGAGGTGGTTGGATGGATAGATAGATCAAATAAATATGTACAAAGCAAAGATAAGGTAATTTCATGGGAAAGCACTAGTAGTCAGCAGATCAAAGATCACATAGGGGCTAGAAGGGATCACACAAGAGGATTGTGCAGGCGTTGGAGTTTAAGGTGAGCTTTAAAGGAAGGAAGCAATTCTGAGCTGAGGGGGTGCTGCATTTCCAGCTATGAGTGATAACCTGCCCATAGATAAGAGATTTAATGCTGTGTGTAAGGAACAGAAATATGACCACTTTATCTAAATTGTAAAGTAAATAAAGGTGAATGCTCTCTTTTCATTAATTCTAACAGCTTCTTAGCTTGTCTTTCATAATCTATCTTGACTATAGGGGCAGCTAGGTGACACAGTGGATAGAATGCTGGGCTGGAGTCTGGAGAACCTGAGTTCAAATTCAGCCTCAGACACTTCCCAGCTGTGTGACCCCAGGCAAATCACTCAACCTCTATTTGCCTCAGTTTCCTTGTCCATAAAAATGATAGAATTCTACTTCCCAGGGTTGTTGTGAAAATGTTAGCTATTATTGTTGGCTCTAGGCACATCAATGCCAGATAAATAATAAGTTTTGATGCCAGGATGTGAAGGATTTTAAATGACAAACAGAGGAGTTTATATTTGGTCCCAAAAGCAATAGGGACCCACTGTAGTTTATTGTAGTAGTGACATGGTCAGACCTGTGCGTTAGAGTTCACTTTGGAGGCTATGAAGAAGAGAGATCAGAGAAAGGAGAAATTTGAGGCAGACCAATTAGAAAGCTATTGCACAAGAGAGAGGCCCAGTTCAGGCCATAAGAGTAGGAAGAAAGGATTGGATGCATGAGACATTGTGAAGTTCAAACTGACAAAAGTTGTCAACTGAGTGAAGATGTAGGGTAACATAAAATGAGGCGTATGAAGATGAATCTGAAATTGCAAAGCTCGGTGATAGGAAGAATGTTCCTCTTGATGTAAACATGATATAACCCAACCATGGTTAAAAACTCTAGATTATCAACTTATTGACAAGCTTCAGTAAATTGAGCTTTATTCATGTCCAGATTATTCCAGATCAGTGTTTCCTCTATAGCTGACACTCTCTAGCAAATGGTTTCAAAACCCACCACAGAGTGTCACATGAATTGTGACTCTATTCTTTATGAATCAGAGTATCATAAAATAAGAACAGTAGTGTCAAGGTTTGACAGGTGTCCATAAAAATGTCATAAATTTCAACAATCATTTATTTTGCATAAATGAATGAAAAATATTTTTAAATGCTTGGTGTGTGTTGAGAACTATGCTAAGCTCTGAGGATACAAATATAAAATGAAAGCTGGTGCCTGCTCTCAAGGAGCTTACATTCTAATAGGTTAAAACAATGTATATAGGGGAGTGATAGTTAAGAGAAGAAACTCCGGTCTGGGGAGTAAGGAAGATGGCGAATTGGTGTATAGCCAATTGATATGTCCTTTCCAGAAGTAACGACACTCAAGATTTTATTACAATTCCCAGAACAAAGATGGAAAGCAGGCTATGAGAAAAGAGAGTAGCTGCTGGTGCAGGTACACGACAGCACTGTCTAGGAAGTGAATGAATGGACGGAATGTGAAGATAAAGCATGGTCCGGTGCCAGGCAGAAGCTAATAGACATACTGGGCAAAGGGAGCTAATTGGAACTCAGTCAGTCACCCATGGACTGGGCTGGGTCCTGAGATGGCAGTTCCAAATATGAATGGATTGGCTTCCATTCCATTCCATTCCAGGGCTGGGCACATGGATTCTAGAGGTTCAGGTCCAGTGTGGAGGGCACTTGCTTTATTTGGCCTCGCGTCTCAAGTTAAAAGCAAAGACTGGTATTTGGGAATTTAGATTAAGAAACTGATCCTGAAGAAACTAATGCAAACATGAGACTTATTATGCAGTGCAGCAAGCAGGCAAACAACAAAACAAAAAACCCTATACCACACACACAGGCAATACAGACCTCATAGATGCAAAGCAACTCACCCAGCCCAGGAGGGTGAGTGTCAGGTACTGTGACGAACATCTCTGGGGAAGTACACTCTCAGAGTAGGGGTATGAACAAGAAAGTTTTAAGCCTTAAACATGGCTTGGCTGAGAACAGGTCATTGATGCCAAATGTGGGAGGGGCCATTCCTAATCAGACCCTGATATAGGGAAATTGGGGGGGGGCGGGTTTATACTTATCAATACCAGGCTCAGTTAGAGGGAATTTCTTTACCAGGACCAGAAATTAAGCAAAGATTTGAGTTGGCTATCTGAAGCAAGAAGAAAGGAGTGGCTCATAAACAGCTACTTTCAGAGAGGAGTCTTATCAAAATCAGAAGCTATGATCATTAATTACTTGGCAGGGTTAGAATGGGTCAGGATAGTGGAAAAGTAGAAATTGTCTGTCATTTCCTATATATTTTACAGGCATTAGGATCACTTAACCTAAGTGACTCCACATTTGGGTCCTATCATTTTAACTACGACATCAAATGACATATTTCAAAAATCATGATTATCACAGTACCAGAGCATGTAGAATAAAGACCTGGGTGGGTGGCTAGATGGTTTAATAGAATGGGAAGGTGTAATAGAAAAGGAGTTGTCCTCATTGTTTCTTTGGTAGTCACAACTAGGCATGGGCTCCCAGTGGATGTCACCTCCTGCATTTCCTTAGTAGTCCTGGTGATGACAGGAAAACTAACTTCCCTCTGATGGATCCTCTTGCACTTCCTAGCAACTGAATCAGAATGACAGGATTCGAGCTGGAAGCTGATTTTCTAGCATCTGTCTTGGGGGCAGACCAGACCTTTGCTAGAGCAAATCTTTCTTTCTCTTAGCCCCTTACCTACTGCCTCTGCAGAAGGTAGTTCCACAGTCTGCCAGAAAACATAATTCTCCCAGACTTATGGCACCTTCTCAGTCAATCAGCCAGTCAATAATCACTCATTAACTATTTACTATGTTCTAGGCACTGTTCTAAGTGCTGGTTATACAAGGGAAGGCAAAAGCAATCCCTGATCTTAAGGCCCTCACATTCTAATGGATAAGACAGCATGTAAATAAATAGGTATATGTAAGTAATTAATAGGAGATAGTCTTAGGCTGTAGCAGCTTGGAGGCCTGGAAAAGTTCTCTTGTAGCCAGGATAAAGGCAAAGAGACAGGAGAATTACAAGAAACAGTAACTGGGCCAGTGTAGCACAGTCACAGAGCATGGAAGGAAGTATGCATAGTGTAAGAAGATCATAAAGGTAAGAAGTGGCCAGGTTATGAAGAGCTTTAGATGCTTAATAGAACTTTCTATTTTATCCTAGAGATAATAGGGAGCCCCTGGAGTTTACTGAGTGGGGGATGACATGGGCAGACCTATGCTTTAGGAAAATCGCTTTGGCAGCTGAATGGAGGATGAACTAGAGTAGGAGGAGACTTGAGGCGAGGAGACCAACTAGAAGGTGACTGAAATGGTCCAGGCTAGAGGTGATGAGGACCTGAACTAGGTTGGTGGAGAGAAGAGGATGAATAGGAGAGATGTTGTAAAGGTCTACTAGAGATGACAACATTTGGCAACAGATGTGGAGTGAGAGTGACAGGTTGAGGATGATAGTCAGGTTATGAACCTGGTAGATTAGGTGGATTCCTGGTGGTGCACTTAACAGGGATAGGAACATTCAGAAGAGGGAGAGTTGGGTAATGAGCTTTGCTTTGGGCTTGTTGGGGTTGAAATGCCTAAGGGATAGCCCGTTGAAGATGTCCATTAGGCAATTGGCAATCAAGGGCTGGAGTTTGAGAAAGAGACTAGGGATGGATATAGATCTGAATATGATCTGCACAGAGAGCTGATAAGATCACTAAGTCAGATAGTACAGAAAGAAAAAAGAAAAGGGCCTAGGATGGAGCCTTGAGGTATGTTCGTAGTTAGTGAGACATGGATAAAAATCCAACAATGGAGAGACAGAAGGAGCTGTTAAAAAAAAGTAGGAGGAGACCCAAAAGAGAGTAGTGCCACACATAAAAAGAAAAAACCTAGAGAAGAGAAAGGACCTAGGAGGAGAATGTGATGAACAGTGTCAAATTTTGCAAAGAGTTCTAGAAGGATGAAGATTGAGAAAAACCCTTTGGATTAGGCAATAAAGAGATGATTTGTAACTAGGAAGGAAGTAGTTTCAGTTGGATGATGAGGTTGAATTCAGATTACAGAGTTTAGAAAAGACTGAGAAGTACTGCATATTAGATTACTTTTTTAAAGTAGATATATGGGACAATAACTAGTGGGCACGGTTGGATCAAGAAAGAGCACTTTTTAAAGTATGGAGGAGTCATGAATACATTTGTAGGCAGTAGGGAAGGAGGCAGTCAATTGGAAGAGACTAAAGATATGAGATAATGAGGATGATCATGAGGGTAACCTACTGGAAAAAATTGTTCTTGTTGTTTGTCCTTTGTTTTCATAGAGTTCCAATGACGTCATCGGTGATGTCTTGACTTGCTTTCAAATTGAATTTAAGCGAAACAGAGTTGCACAAAACCATCAGCCTCACTCTCATCCACAGTCATTGAAGTCCAGTGTTAGGACAAAAGTCAAGATGACCAGAGGTGCTAGTTGTCCTTGAACACCTCATACACTCCAACTGGAGAAGATAGTAAGGAATGGACTCCTGTTCATGCAATTGGATTGACCTTGTAATGAAGAAGGTATAAAGGAGAAGATGGTGGGGGCTGATGTCTGAGGGATGTGAGATTAGGAGAAGGAGAAAAGAGGGAGTTCTCAGCATGGTTTCAATGTTTTTGGTGAAGTAGGTGTGGAGGTCCTCAGATAAGAGGTTGGCTGGTGAAAGTGAGCTATAGGAGCAGCTAGGTGGCACAGTGGATAGAGCACCGGCCCTGAAATCAGGAAGACCTGAGTTCAAATCTGGCCTCCGACCAAACACTTGACACTTACTAGCTGTGTGACCCTGGGCAAGTCACTTAACCCCAATTGCCCAAAAAAAAAAAAAGTGAGCTATAATGGGAAGCTGGAAGAGAGACAAGACAATCTCTTGATCTGGTTATCACCATTTGCTGACACCCTTGATGACCTCTGACCCACAGCAACACCACTAGTGAATTCTGGAACAACACATAAAATGTCCATACAAGCCAGTATTATTTCTCTGACAGAAGCACCACTTTGGAATGTTGCATAAAATATCATGTGACTTTTCCTTTTTATATGAACCTTGAAGTTTGGGGATGAGCTTTTATCCTTTAATATCTAATATATTCGATAGACAAATATGATACTTGAAAACAAGGATGGTTTAATTTTTCTCCGCTGCCAGGGGTCATGGTCCCTGAAGCTGCTTCCTCCCTAAGGTGACTATCTCTTTATCCATGTCTGTCCAGAGTGAGTGTGTGTATATGTTTGCTCCCCACTGGATTCAGTTTCTCTTACTGGTCAAGAAGCTTTCCCTTCCAACCTAGATGCCCAGTGAAAGGAGATAAGTGAGAAATTCCCTTCTCCCCTCCTCAAGGATCTCCAAAGGTAGCTGGAGGCTTACAAAGGTTTACAAAGTCTCCAATTCCCCTGGGCTTAGCTATTTAAAAGCACCCAGAGGTGGGGCTAGTTTGTCTACTCAACCAATGAGATTGTTTCCTTTAATTCTGTAAGAGGAAGTAATTCATACTTCATTAAGTGATCAGTCTTCACCGATGGTTTAATACTTTGCAATTACATTCTAAGCTCCCTAGGGTGAGGGGTTGGACACAGATTAATTCCCCTACAAATTCGATGGTCAGTAATAAAGGTAATTTGTGTGGAAAGAAGAGAATGACAATGAAAATGATGAAACCAAAGAGACCAGTGGTGATAAAAATGAATCTAACAGCTTTATTTGAATTGAAAGAAACATTTTAAACCACCATAGAATTATTACATGATAATTTCCTGTACTGCCAACAATATCCTACTCTGACACTTCATGGCACAAAGATGATCCTGCATACTCAAAAGCTAAGTCATTGGGGTACAAGCTCTGACCAGTTCTACTAAGATGGGAAGGCTTCAAGTATAGACATCTGAGGCTC
The DNA here is from genome assembly GCF_900497805.2 of Vombatus ursinus. Taxonomy (NCBI): domain Eukaryota; kingdom Metazoa; phylum Chordata; class Mammalia; order Diprotodontia; family Vombatidae; genus Vombatus; species Vombatus ursinus. The sequence continues at coordinate 3,133,385 of NW_020949997.1, forward strand.
CATGGTGATGAATTTTCTTCCCATAGTCCCTTCAAAGGCCATCTACCAAACCACGGAAGAGATCTGCTTCAGTGAATAGAAATCATAGGTCTTTGGCTTGGTGATTTCATTAGCTCCCATGAGTTTAATTATCATCCCTGTACAGATAATTCCCAGCTCTAACCTCTCTCCCAAGTTCCACTCTCAAATCACCAACTGTATCTTGAACTTCTCAAAATATATGTCTCTTAGGCATCTCAAACTCAACATATTCAGAGCCAGAAGTAATTATCTTCCTCCAAAAAACCCTCCCCTGGACTGTTGTAATAGACTTCCGGTAGACTTTCCTGACACAAGTCTCTGTCCACTCCAGTCCATGTTCCATGTAGCCATCAAAGTGATCTATCTAAAGTACAGGTTTGCCCGTGTTTCTACCACCTTCTCCTCCACTCAGTAAATTCCAGTGACTCCCTGTTATCTCCAGGATCAAATACAAAATCCTCTGTTTAGCTTTAAAATCCTACACAACCTGGCCCTTTCCTACCTCTCCAGCTTTCTTATACTTTGCTCCCCTCAAAGTACCATACAAACCAGTGACACTGACCTTCTTACCATTCTCCATATTCTGCCTTTTCACTTGTCCCCCATACCTACCATGCTCTCCCTCCTCATCTCCATCACTAGTTTTCTTGGACTCCTTAAATTAGCTCAAATCCAGCTTTCTGAATGAGTCCTTTCCTAGTATTTCCCACTTCACCCCCACTATTGAATATTCTGTCTGAGATTTCCTCCCATTTGCACTGAACATATCTTGTGTATATCCAGTTGTTTGCATGTTGTCTCTTCCATTAGAATGTAAGTTCGTAGGAGGGCAGGCACTATGTTTTGGCCTTTCTTTGTATCACCAGTTCTCAACAAGATACCTGGCAAATAGTAAATTATTAATAAATACATACTGATTAACTAATTGATATATATGCAGCATTATTAACACCAATAGTGCTTTCTAGTCATACTTGATGCCTTCAATTAATGGAACAGTTACTCTCCAAAGAATCAAAATCAAAGTGACCCACAATGACAATTGAGAGAGATTCATGGTGGTTGTAAGTAGGCTAAAGTATATTACCGATAATAGCTTCTATGCAATAAGTAGCATAAAATAATGCAATTTTTCAATGGATCTATGATCTCATCAATATGGGTTTTCCTTTTTAAGAATACAGATGGCAACTGATCCACCCCGGCTTGTTTTGTGGGACTCTTGTCCATGCACTCCTATAAGTTCACTATAGGTCCATACGAAATGCCAGGGATCAACCACGAATTCTTTTGACATCAAAAAGATACCATTAAAACACATTGGCTGTCCAGTTTTCTACTCACTCTCACCACATGGTCTGGTCATTTTTTTCTATCATACATTTCTCTCATGACACCATTTATACCACTTCTCCCCACAGAGAGGGTCTTTGCAAGGGCCAGCCATCCCAATGGCCCTCCCCTCACCTTTTCTGGCCTGCTGCACATTCACACCATTTGCCTAGGGATGATGACAATTGGTCTGAATCCATTCTTTAATGATTAACACACCCCATTACACCCTCCCTGTTCCAGTGATTCTGAACTCTGACTGTCTTTGTACACATCCATTTCCTGGCCCCCATTGCCTAATCCCTTGTTCCCATCCCCCTTAACCAGATTCCTCCACTGTCCCAGTAAAGATCTACCCACCCCTTCCACTGTTCTCTCTGGAATGCCTGCTCCATAGGTAACACACTTGCTTTCATTTTAAACCTTTTTCTTTCTCATTCCTTCCATTTTTTTGCACTCATTGAGATGTGGCTGCCTCCTGATGACAGAGCCTCCCCAGCATTGATTACACACACACACACACACACACACACACACACACACACACACACACATACACACACACCCTGTCCTGGAATCAGTGGAGAAGAATCGTTGTTCCCCATTGCCATTTCCAGACTCTCCTTCTCCAATCATCATTTGGTAACCTCTCATTTGAGGTTCATTACATTTATATTTACAACCCAATCAAGATTCTGGTAGCTATTATCTGTCAACCTTCAGGATACTCCACCTTCCTTATTGAAGTCAGTATCTAGCTCAGTCTTTCATTCCTCCCCAATTCCTGCTTTCATAAAAAGGGGACCTCAACATGCATATTAATACTGCCCTAAGCCCCTTAATTTCCAAGTTCCTCGGCTTACTCATGACTTCCAGCCTCTCCATCCCTCAGTTCTTTCTCAGGCCATCACCCCTATACTGGCTACACTCTTTTCTCTTCCCTGTCTTGACCCCTTGGTGAACCAGTTCAATTCTATATTAGCCTTTTCTCTCGAGTCCTTTGTCCCCCAACCTCAACCTTGGATTACTCCTACCATCAGCTGCACTTGTTCCTATTCAGATACTGCTGGAGAAAATCATGAAAATCATTACTGACTGGATCCTTCAAAGGACTGACCTGGGTTCTCTTCTTTTCTCCCTCTATTCTATTTTGTTTGGTAATCTCTTAAGGTCAAATATCATCTCTATGCAAATAATTCTCAGATCTATTTGTCCCAACCTCTCTCCTGACATTCAGATATGACCTCTAACTACCTATTGGACATCTCTAACTTGACATTCCACAAGCATCTTAAACTCAACATGCCCAAAATGGAACTCACTATCTTTTCCCAACACCCTCCCTTTGTCCTAACTTTTCCATTATTGCTGAGAGTACCACCATCCTTTTGGTCATGCGGGTTTATAACCTAGATGTCGTCCTCAGCTTTTCACTCTCCCTCATCCTCCATATGCAATCTATTGCCAAGTACTATGGCTTCTACTTTCACAACATTGTTGATATATGCCTCGCCTCCTTCTCTCTGATATTGCTACCCCCCTAGTGCAGGATCTCATCAATTTACGCCTGGACCATTGCAATAGACTATGGATGGATCTCTGTGCTTCAAGTCTCTCCCCATTCCAGTCCATCCTCCACTCAGCTGCCGAAGTAATTTTCCTAAGGCAGCAGGTCTAAATAACTTCAACGGCTCTCTTTTACTTCCAGTATCAAATATAAAATCATCTTTTTGTCTTTTAAAGCCATTTGTAACCTGATCCCTTCCTACCTTTCCAGTCTTCTCTCTCGTCACTCCTCTCAATGTACCCAACAAACAGTGACATTGGCCTTCTTGCTGTTCCTCACATAGGATACTTCTTTCAACTCCTACTTCGTACATTTTCTTTAAAAGATACATGTGCAAGGGGCAGCTAGGTGGCAGAGTGGATTGAGCACTGGCCCTGGAGTCAGGAGGACCTGAGTTCAAATCCGGTCTCAGACCAAACACTTGACACTTACTAGCTGTGTGACCCTGGGCAAGTCACTTAACCCCAATTGCCTAAAAAAAAAAAAAAAAGATATACATGCATATATATGGACAGATAGATATCTTATTTGTTTTAAACATCAAAGATCTGCCTTCTCAACCTCCCATTCCACCTTGCCCCCCAAGTGAGAACACAAGAAAAAGAAAATCCATTATAAACATATATAATCAAAATAAATTTCCACAAAGACTATATCCAAAAAAAATTTGTCTCATTCTGCACTCTGAGTTTTTCCACATCTCTATCGGAAGGTAGGTAACATGTTTCATCACTAGTTCTCTGGAATCCTGGTTGTTCATTATGTTGATAAGAGTTCATCACAATAGTATTCTATCACATGTATATGCCATAACTTGTTCATCCATTTTCCAGTTTATGGGTAACTCCCAGATTCCTATTCTTTGCTACCTCAAAAAGAGTTATAAATATTTTTGTAGAATTTATTTTGCTTAAGACTAATCCTTCCCTTATTCTACCTTCCCAATATTTCCCCTCCCTCCTTTCTCCCCTTTTCCTCCCATTTCCCTATTGAGTGAAATGTATTTCTATACCAAACTGCATGTATGTATATATATATATATGTTCTTTCCTTCTTTTGACCAATTCAGATGAGAGCGAGGTTCAAATTTCAGCCACTTTGCCCACAATTTTCCCTTACTTTCCTTTCCCTTTCTCCCTAGTATATTCGTCTTCCCCTCCTTTTCCATTCTCAAGATTATCAAGACATAACAGAGTCACTCTGAGACTGCTGCTGGACTCTTCCCTTATCAGCTAGCTGGAAAGTTCTGTTATTTCAGAGAGGAAGAATTGTACGCTCCCCTTTTGGTCTGGAATTTCTGCCTTGGTTATTCCTTGGGCTAGATGCTGGAAGTAAGATCCTACTCTGAGGTTAGGGTCTGATCCACACTGCCCTGCTGCTGCTGCCCTTTGACCTCCTTCCTTTCTAGATACACGGATCACAGCCTCTCTACCTGGGAAAGGGAAGGCCACCACCTCCTTTTCACTCTGTCGTGGATCTGGGACCCAGGATTGGATAGTGAGCAAGCAAGTTGACAATTCATACCTATCCTTGCTGCAATATCCAGTACGGGCCTTGGGGAGCCCTGTATGGATCTAGGATTTCCTTTTACACTGGTGAACAGCTTATTCTTGGGCATTGGAGTGCTCTACATGCAGCATTTTCTCTCTCTCTCTCTTTCTCTCTCTCTCTCTCTCGGACTAGGCAATGGGGTTAAGTGACTTGCCCAGAGTCACACAGCTAGTGTCAAGTGTCTGATTTGAACTCAGGTCCTCCTGACTCCAAGGCTGGTGCTCTATCCACTGTGCTGCTTAGCTGCCCCTACATGCAGTATTCTCCCAGGCTAACCCTGTTTCCAGTGTCCACAGACCTCTTTGTCTCATGCTACCCTGGGCTAAACAAAAAACTCACTGTAAGTTTTTCTGGATTTCTTTATCAAGATTCGGTCTGGTGAATTTTCTGAATCAGTGTTATGGACAGGAGTTCAGCTGTATTGCTTCCTTCTGCTACACCATATTGACTCCATCTCTCCCTCCCCCCATGCATTTTCACTGGCTGTCCCCCACACCTGGAATTCTCTCTCTACTGATCTCAGTTTTCTGACTTCCCTGGATTCCTTCAAGTCTTGGCTAAAACCCTACCTTCTACAAGTAGTCTTTCTTGGCCCTTCATGCTTCTGTCTTCCCTCAGATTTTGTCTCCAATTGATCCTGTACATATCTTGTTTGGACATAGTAATTTTCTATTAAAACTTATAACTACAGTAAGACTTTTAGGACAGCTTGTGTTTACAAGATACATGTGTGTATAACACTTGTGGATGAGCTAAATAGGTTTTCCATTCAAATATGTACTACAATTCATTTGTTTGATTTTTCTTGTTTCCATAGTTATGCCAAACTTTTTTAGGTGAATATGGATTTCATATAGGAATCTCAGCAGGGTTCCTGGCATTGATATAATCAGCACAATGTCATCTGCAAGCAGGAATATCTAGAGCCCCTTGCCATCTATAAGGGAGTCCCTTATTGACTTTCACTCTGTGCTAGATACCATCCATGTCCATGGTGAACACTGCAAGAATGTATCTCTCTGTTTTAGGCCTTGCTGGATATTAATAATCCAAAGGGTGTTTCAAAAAAAAGTTATTTTTATTGTATCTCTTTCAAGGAATCTTGTATAATTTTGACATCGATTTTTTTATTCAACAAACAATAAGCCCAATAGGATCTTGTATTTCTCCATCTTTCAGTCATTTGACAGACAGAGATAGGATCTACTCTTTAATATCATTTGTGAAAGCCTACCTCTTCCCTTCTAGTATCCTCATCAAGGAGTCCCTCAATGTGTACATAGATTATTTAAAAGCTTTTTTTTAATTAAGAACTTAATCATCAGTGAAATTGAACATTTCAGTGTTCTAGAAAAACAAAAAAAGGGTTGTATATGAAACCATAAGTTTCTGTGACTTTTTAAGTATATTAAATTTAATACAGTAGTATTTATCTAAGTTCTTTTTCTGAACTGTACTTTGCTTTATTCTCTATATTTTAATGATTTATTGCTGATCTTTTTTTTGCATCTCTCTCACTACCTACTAACTCATCCTCCCCCCCCAAAATAGAAATTTTGCAATGTAACAAATTAAGCTGTTCAGTTGTTTCAGTCTTGTCCAACTCTTCATAACTCCATTTGGGGTTTTCATGGCAAAGATACTGGGGTGGTTTGTCACTTTCTTTTCTAGCTCATTTGACAGATAAGAAAACTGAGGCAAGCAAGATTAAGTGACTTGTCCAGGGTCACACAGTTAGTAAGTGTCTGAGGCCAGATTTGAATTCAGAAAGATGAGTCTTCCTAACTCCAGGCCTGGCATTCTATCTATTGTGCTACTTAACAGTCCTAATAAATAAAGACAGCCAAGCAGAACAAATTGGCACATTGACCATGTCTGAAAATGCATGTCTCATTCTAGGCCATAACCTCTCTTCCAGGAAGATGAGTGCCATTCTCTATCATCAGTTCTCTGAAGTCATGATTGCTCCCTGCATTGGTTAGATAGAGTTCTTGAGTCTTTCAAAGTTATTTTCTCCTCTGTTTTTATGGTTGTCATGTGAACTGTTCCCCTAGTTTTGTTCATTTCACTTTATCTAGTTTTATTCGTTCTACCTCTGCTTGAGGAGGCTCAGACAGCAGCAGAAAATGGTAAACAAAGTCAAGGACTGACTGGATTCAGGCAAGATAAGATCAAAGCTGACCTATCTGAGCCCAAGTCCAAACCCTGTCTGCAAGGGACAGGGTCCAAGGTTCTGATGGGGTAGCGGTGGAGATGATGGGCTGAGTGAAGACCACATGATGCATGTACATAACCCAGAGCCCACTCACCCCTTAGGCATGACTCTGGGGGGTCACTACATAAGAGTAATCAGAGGACAAACTGAAGACCCCAGAGTGAGAGGGAAACCAAAGACATCCATCAGACAGTTGTTCCATTTTAGAAAAGGAAGAGGCAGGTAGGTGGCACAGTAGATAGAGCACTGGCCCTGGAGTCAGGAGGTCCTGAGCTCAAATCTGGCCTCAGACGCTTGATACTTACTAGCTGTGTGACCCTGGACAAGTCATTTAATCCCAATTGCCTAGCAAAAAAAAAAGAAATCCCACTTACATTTTAGAAAAGGAAGACTAAGAGAAGACATGCTTTCGTCAGAATAAATTAAAAAACAGAGTTTTAAAAAGTCAATAAACCATAGGAAGTCAGGAAAATTATTTTAAAATACCTTATTAGAAGCTCAAAATCATAGATCAGAGCGAAAGAGCTAGAAGGGAAATTGGAGATCATTTGCTCCTACTCTCTTGTTTTACGGACAAGAAAACTGAGGTCCCGGGAAGTTAAATAATTTACTCAAGTTTGGTGGTAAGCAATCAGAGCTGGGATTTGAACCTAGATCTTATCTAGCATTTTTACCACCTCTCTAAGAAAAAGAATGGTACAGAGAGAAAACCATTGGCTTTGGAGTGAGAAGATCCAAGTTCAAATTCTGTCTCTGTCACTACCTGTGCAACCTTAAACAGGTCACGACTTCCCTGAGCCTCACTTTCTCCATCTATGAAATGAGGGAGCTGGACTATATGTCCTCCAAGATCCCTCCCAGACCTAAATCTATTGTTCTCTGATCCTTTCTGCCCTTCTGTTCTTCCGTCACAGGGTTAAACAGTACTAAGGGCCACCCTAATTATCTTCTTCATTCTTCTATCTGGTCAAGGTCTTTTGACCCAAAGTGAAGTTTTGAATTTAAGAGTCTTGACCACCAGAGTTTCTTTCTCACTCTGGTTCCTTAGGGACACAAGGATGTAGCTCAGCTCTTTCCCACCCTGGACCTCCCCTTCACCCAACGTTTAAAAAGTAGGTATGAAGCTCCAATGGCATACCAGGCATTGAGCTAATTAAAGGGGCTACAAAGATAAAAAACAAAACAGGACTTGCCCTCAAGATGCTTAGATTCTATTGGAGGGAAACAGCATATGCACAGAAGGTAACTACAAATATATATACAAAAGTAAATATCAAATAATTTCCCTTAAGGTAGGAACTAGCAGATGGAAAGATAAAGATAGACTTCCTGTGAGAGGTGGCAGTGGGGCTGGGCTTTGAAGGAAGCTGGGGATTCTATGAGGTAAAAGAATGCAGATATAGGGGACACCCTATTCATAGGCACAGAACTAGGAAAATAAAATGTCCTAGAACAGCAGGGAACGAACTGTAAGTAGGTCAATTGGACTGGAACAAGGAGTATATGAAGGGAAGTAATATATAAGCCAGGAAAGGTAGGCTGGAGCCAGATTGTAGGTTTGTTTTAAAATAAATTTTTATTGATATCTTTTGTTTTTACATTGCCTAAATTTCTCTCCCATCCTTCTCTCACTCTATTCTTAGAAGTCATTCCATATAACCAAGATTTTTTTAAGAAAAAAGAAATGCTATCCTTTGGGAAGTTACAAATAAAATTAAGAAAAAGAGAAATAAAGAGGAAAAAAATCAACAAAACCAAGCAATACATGAAAAAAATCTGACAACATATATGCAATGTTCCATACCTATGGAGCCTCTCATCTCTTCAAAGGAATGGGGAGAGATGTCTTGTGAAGGACTTTAAATGCCAAACAAAAAAATTTGCTTTTGTTCTGATCTAGAGTTACAGGCCAAATGGAGAATTTGGACTCAAGCTCACATCATGCCGGTAGATTCACGGAAAGAGGCTGACACCTCTTTCCTCCAACGTGGGAGGGACATTGCCCAGATCACCCACCGAGGAAGGACTAGTATTGCCTACAGTGGTGCCCATGGGCTACACATGGCCAGCAACGCTCCCTAGTGCTGAACCTATTACTGAACCAAATTAAATATAATTGGGAAATATTTAACAAAATAAATAATAATGCAATAAAACATTGCTAACATTACATTTTAAAACTAAGGCAGTAGGTGGCCTGCAGTGATTACAGATGAGTGACTCCCATTTCTATTTGAGTTTGGCACCACTAGCCTATACCACCAGGCTTAGTACCTCAGGCCCCCACATTTGAAACATGGGCACCAGAGGGCCTAGGAAATCTGTTTGCAGTGGAATAAAGGTCTCTGGCTGACCCCTAGTGGCTGTTTCGTCACTCTCAGCCTCTTCACAGGCTCCCCCTTCTCATCCTGAGCCCAGGATCAGGTATACTGGCCTGAGCGCCACACTGAAAGCATAGGTATATCTATATATCTATATCTATATCTATATCTACATCTATATCTATATCTACATCTATATCTACATCTATATCTATATCTATATCTATATCTATATCTATCTATCTCTATCTCTATGTCTATATCTGTATCTATCTCTGTATCTGTATCTATATCTATATCCATATCCGTATCCATATACGTATCCGTATCTGTATCTGTACCTGTATCTGTACCTGTATCTGTATCTGTATCTATATCTATATTCGTATCCGTATCCGTATCCATATCCATATCCCTATCCATATCCGTATCTGTATCTGTATCTGTATCTGTATCTGTATCTGTATCTGTATCTATGTCTAAGTATACCCGGTACTGATGACTATTGAAAATCTGCCTATGTAAGGGAACTCTCAGCTGCCTGGACTCAGGACTGTGGATACCATCATCAAACCCCACCACCTGAAGTCCTTTGGGTACCATACTAACCTTCTCTTCTGGCATTATAATTAATTATTCAGCTAAATAAGAAGGTACCTCAGACCTGTTAGGTTGTCTGCAGGAAGGATTTGTAAAAGCTCTTCCCAGTTTCTTCACCTCTCCTAAACCCTCCTTTCTTTATGGCTAATATCCTTAACCAAGTCTGTTAAGGCCAGTGTTTTTGTTGCCTCAGGATCTTTTAGCAAACATTCTTAACTTTTTTCATGTGTTATAAACCCCTCTGATAAAACCTAAGAACTTCTTCTCAGAATAATGTTTTTAAATGCATAAAATAAAATTCATAGGATTACAAAGGAAACCAGTTATACTTAAGCAATTATCAAAAAAATTTAAACTATTTCAAAGACCTCAGGTTGAAAGGCAAGTTTTAAAGAATAATAGGATAAGCCCAGCAGGAAGGAATAGAAAGAGAAATTCCATTTAAAATAACTGCACAATATATAAAATACTTGGGAGTCTACCTACCAAGACACACATAAGAGCTATATGAATATAACTACAAAATGCTTTTTATGTAAATACAGATCTAAATAATTAGAGAAATGTTCATTGCTCATGGGTAGTCTGGGCTAATATAATAATAATAACAACAATGCTATATATTCAGTGCCTTACTAATCAAACTACCCAAGGATTGTTTTATAGAACTAGAAAAGAAACAACAACAAAATTCATCTAAAAGAACAAAAAGTCAATAATCTCAGTGGAAATAATGAAAAAAATGTGGGAATAAAGGGGAGCTATTACTACCAAAAATACTACAAAACAGTAATCATCAAAACTATTTGGTATTGATTAAGAAATGGGTTGGTGAATGGGGCAAATTAGGAATGCAACATACATAAAACAAACACTAAGCATCCTAGTGATTGATAAACCCGGGTACCCCAGCTACTAGAGTAAGAACTCACCATTTGACAAAAACTGCTAGAAAACTGGCCTGTAATCTGGCAGAAACTAAGTATAGACCAAAAATCTCACACCATATGCCAAAATAAGTTCCAAATGGGTACATAACTTAGACATAAAAGGTGAGATCCTAAACAAATTAGAGGAACAAGAAAGAAATCACCTTTCAGATCTCTGGAGACAAGAAATAGAGAAAGTCATAGGAGATAACAATGGACAACTTTGATTACATAAAATTAAAAAGTTTTTGCACAAACAAAACCAATGCAGCTAAAGTTAAGAGTAAAATAATTGAGAGGAAAAATCTTTGGAGTAAGTTTCTCTAATAAAGATATAATTTCCAAGCCATTGAAGGAACTGATTCAAATGTATGAGGCAAGAGCCATTCTTCAAATGATAAATGATCAAAGGATATAAACATGGATCTAAATGGATATATATATATATATATAAATTGGGTAAAGGATATAAACTGATAAAAAGTTTTTGAAGGAAGACATCCAAGCCAACAACAGCTGTGATGGAATCAATATCTACCGAGGTTCTTCCATCTCCCCACAATGAGTTAGGCTAGTTTTCCTCAAATAATGACAAAGCTTTTCCCAGAACCTGGTTAGTCTCAGCTCCTCCTTTAATGTAGTTTCCTGGTAGCCTCTGGCCATATTGATATGGCTTCCTGGTCACATAAGAGCATAAAAAGGCCTACCCACATGGAGTCTAGGCCCTTCAGACTTGGTGGATTTCCCCAAACCACATAAACCACCATATCCTATCCTGCTGACCAGATACATTTGCATAAAGAGGTGTGCTGGTAAATGTATAACAATCAATGATGGTAATATATAGAGATATTGATCTAGATATATATCCGTGACATATCTTTAAGCTTAATCTTCATTGTTAACATTTTTCTCCATCACTTTCTTAAGTCAAGAGAAAAAACAAAACAATAAATCAAGCCCTATTTTGTAGCATTTTCTGATTCTAAGGTATAAATTCTCACACTGAAATTTTTACAATCAGCTCTCATCCAATACAACTGACTGCAGGGCACCCCTGTGTGAACTTAAGCTAAGGGCTATGTTCTTTTTAAAATATCTTTTCTAAGCTCTGGCAAAATATACCACCTTGTTAACTATTCAACAACCCACAAATGCCTTTCATTTTGACCTCAAATGTGAACTAACAGGATGCTCACTTGCACAACAACCAAATAAAAAATTAAAAATACTCCAAATATTAAACAATTCAAGAAATGAAAATTAAAGTAACTCTGAGATTCCACGTCATCCTCATCAGATGAACAAAGAAAGCAGAAAAAGGGGGGAAAGGATGAATTTTGGAGGGGCTATAGAAAATCAGGCACAAGAATACATTGTTGGTAGGGCTCCAGAGAGTCTTGAGTGCAATTTGGAATTATATCTAGATAGTTACTCAACTTTTCATGTCCTTTGACCCAGCAATACCATTACTAGGTCAATACCTCCAAGAGATCAAAGAAAGAAGAAAAGGACCTATATGTACAAAAATATTTCTAGCATCTCTTTTTTGGTAGCAAAGAACTGGAAACTAAGGGAGTACCCATCAACTGGGTAATGGTTGAACAAATTATGACAAATTATGGTATATGAATGTAATGGAATACTTTTGTGCTATTAGAAATTATGAAAGATATGGTTTTATAGAGCTGGAAAGGTTTGTATTCAGAGTAAAGAGAATTGGACCAAGAGAATAATTTGTACTATGATAACAATATTGTAAAAATGAACAGTTTTGAAAGATTTAAGAACTCTGATGCAGAATAAGATAGACAATGGAAATCTGTTTTGTTTGACTGTATATTTGTTAAAAAGAGTTTTGGGTTTTCTCTTTTTCTTCAGTGTGAGGAGAGGAGATGGGAGGGAGTAAAATAGATGTTCAATAATCAAAAAATTTATTTTTAATGAATAAATAAAATGAGGATGCAAAAATAATAACATCATAAAGACAAACAACTTTGAAAAACTTAAGAACTCTGCTCAGTGCAAACAGCCATGATTCCAGAGGACCAATGATAAAGCATGCTACCCACCTTCTAACAGGGGGGTGCTGAACTTAGAGTGCAGAATTAAAAATATATTTTCTGGATACGGCCAATGTGGGAATTTGTTTTGTTTGACCATGTATAGTAGTTATTAGGATTTTCTTTTTCTTTTTGTAGGAGAGGTAAGGGGAAAAGGTGGGAGGGAAAGAAAACAGACTTTTGTTCATTGAAAAAAGTAAATTTAATTTTAAAAAATTAATGATATATTTTAGTGGGCTGAACTCTGCTGAAAAATTTCCCTTGAGAAGTGGAGCAGGGGTGTCTTTAATGAGGTACATATTCCGTCAGGGGAAATTTCTGGCTCAGTAGCAAATACATAAAACAAAATGGATTCTATAAATTGAGAATATCATTCTTAATTGTAATCCTAAAGATACAAACAATCCTGAAAATAGGATGGGATTAGGGCACTGTCTTGGATCTAAGTGGGTCATCTTGACCCATATCGATTTTTGAATTCTTAGAAAAAAGAGAAAGAGCCAGAGGGGTTGGGGGAAAGAGAGACAGAGAAAAGGGGACAGAAATATAGATGCAGAAACAGAGAAAAAGAGAAGATATATCTGAGTTTAGGGTTTTCCTCTGGTCTGTAAATGACAACTGCTATTAGTTACTAACCAGTCATCCAAGAATGAAAAATGGAGAGAAGAGAGCAAAGAGAAGAGCTTTAAAACCAGTGGTATTTCAAAGATTGTGGAGCATGGAAGAGGTATCACAATCAATCAATCAATAAACATTTCTTAAGCATCTACTATTTACCAGGCACTGTTCTAAGTGCTGGGGATATAAAAAAAAGGTAAAAGACAATACCTGCCCTCAAGGAGCTTACAATCTAACAGGGAAGATGACATGCAAACAAATATATGCAAAACAAGCTATATACAGGATAAATAGGAAATAATTAACAGAGGGAAGGCACTGGAATTAAGAGGGGTTCAGGAAGGGTTCTTGTAAAAGGTGGGGTTTTAGTCGGGACTTAAAGGAAGCCAGGGAGGTCAGTAGTCAGAGTGGAGGAGGGAGAGTGTTTAAGGTGTGGGAGAATGCCAGAGAGAATTCCTGCAGCTGGTCTTATTCTTAGAACAGACAGCTGACCAGTGTCATTCAATCAAACAGATTGTGTCAGGGAATAAGATGTAAGAAGACTGGAAAGATAGGAGAAGGCTAAGTAATGAAGGGCTTCGAATGCTAAACACAGCATTTTGCAATTGTTCCTACAGGCAATAAAAAGCCACTGGAGTTCATTGAGTAAGAGGGTGACATAAAGGGGCCTGTACTTTTGGAAAATCATTCTAATGGCTGAATAGAGGATGGATTGGAGTGGGGAGAAACTTAAGACAAGCAGACCCTCCAACAGGCTATTGTAATAATCATGAGACTGAAGATGAATACATGTTCCCTTAGTTTTAAAAAAAAGGGGGGGGGAGAGAAAACAGTCTGCAAACTACTATCCTGTGACAACTTTAGTTCTTGAAGAAGAAAAAAATTATAGAAGAGATCAGTAAAGAGGTGGTTGGTGAACATCTAGAAAGGAAAGTGGTGATTACAAAGAGCCCACATGGCTTCATTAAATAAACTCATGTCCTTTGGGGAAGGTACCATCCCAGCAGCCTTGGGTAGCCAGCGGTCCTGGCCTCTGTGCCTCCTGACTCACCATTTTTTGCTCTCACCCAGGAATAAGTTGGTTAGGAAGCTGCTGTACTGCCATGCCATCCAAAGACAGCAGCAAGATGCGTGAAGAGCCTGAATCACCCACATCAGAGAAGGTGTGTGCTGACCTAATTAAGGGAGCCAAAGAAAAGAATTTGGAAGTGAAGGGATCTGTTCAAATGCCCACTAAGACACTTGGAATCACAACCAGAAACTCCTTGCCACGAAGGTTCAAAGACTTGGGATTGGTTCCACATGAGAATCCCCAAATGCCTCATTGATTTGCATAGTCCTTCTGAAATTATTAAACAGATCCTTCTATCAGCATTGAACCAGCTATAGAAGTTGAGGTCACCATTGCAGATGCCTAATCAATTATGTCTTCTAATAAATTTATTGCAACTATTAAAAAAGAAAAGAAAGTTCGTGTCAGAATAACCTTATTTAATTTGTAATGTGGTTGCTAAACTACTAAATGAGGGAAATGCTATATATATTATGATTTACCTGAACTCAATAAAGCTTTGATAAATTATTTCATACTATTCTTATGGAGGAGATGAAGGTATATAGCAAAGACAAAAACACAAAGAACTGCTTAGGTATCCAGGCTCAGAGTGGCTGTTAATGGTTTAATGTCAATGTGGCAGGAGGCTTTACTCCTTCCCAAGGATAACCCTTCTACCTGCACAAGTGATCCCATTCAATCCCATTTCTTCCAACAGATTGCCCCCTCTGTCATCCCCACTCTGTTACTTATCTTCAATTTCTTCTGGCTACTGGCTCCTTCCCCACTGCCTGCAAACATGTCCAGGTCTTCCTCATTCTTAAAAAACTCTTACTTGATCCTTCCATCCCCATTATCATCTGATACCTCTTCTGCCTTTTGTGGCTAAACAACTCGAAAAGGCTGTCTACAATAGGCACCCCCACTTTCTCTCCACTCACTCTCTTCTTAACTCTTTATAATCTGGTTCCCAACCTTATCATTCCACTGAAACTGCTTTCTCCAAAGTTACCAGTGATGTCTTAAATGCTAAATCCAATGGCCTCTTCTCAATCCTTAACTCACATTGACCTCTTTGGACTTTGATGCTGTTGATCACCCTCTTCTTGATGCTTTCTTCTCTCTAGGTTTTCAAGATATTGCCTTCTCCTAGTTTTCTTCCTACCTATCTGACCATTCCTCGGTCTCCTTTGCTGATTCCTCATCCAGATCATGCCCTCTAACCAAAGGTGTCCCACAGGATTCTCTCCTGGGCCCTCTTCACTAGACAAATCCCCTCAATAAAAAGATTTGTTCTATAAAACTGGGACTCAGTCAAAAGGCTGCACCCAAGGACCTAGAAGGCCACTTGTGTCCTTGAGGATGTAGGTTCCCCACCCCTAGAGATGGTCACTCAGGTTCCTTCCAGTTCACAAATTCTGTACTTCTGTGATTCTGTAATTCCAAATCCAGTGCTCTCAAAATTATATGTCTGTCTACTCATGGATACTAGAAATACTTGTTTTAAGAGGTAGTGAAGCACTCACATGGGGGTCAGAAGAAGTGATACAAGGCCATTCTCAAAGGTCCCTCTGAAGAACTTTGGAATCTATTGTAGGACATGGTAGACACTGGCACAGGACTGCCCAGCATGGCATGCCCACATCAAAGAAGGCACTGAGCTCTATGAGCAAAGCAGAATTGCAGTAGCTCAAAGGAAATGTAAGATGCACAAATTTAGAGACATCTCCATTCCAAATGTTCATATGGACTATTCCTGCCTAACCTGCGGTAGACCCTTCCAAGCTTACTATTAGTCTGATCAGCCATAGTCAGATACACTGTACCTTGACTCCAACATATTGATGTCATTTTGGTCCATTGAGAACAAATTTGTCCTATTAAAAACTGTCATTGTTCTCCTAGCACTTGCTAGTGCACTCTGAAAATTCGAGTTTAAATAATTATAATTCATATACAAACATTATTGCTACTTGATCTGACTTTGCAATTTCTGCAAATTCATTTAATATTACAGCTCAGTCTCATTAATCTGGTCATATAGTGCAGAGGATCTTCCTTGTCATATTCTTATTATGTGAGCATAAAACTTGTACTCACAGATATTCCACAACACATCACTTTCTATTTCATGTCATATGATGCTATAGGTCAGCTAGGTGGTACAGTGAGTGGATAGAGCACTGGGCTTGAAATCAGGAAGACTCATCTTCCTAGCTGTGTAACACTGGGCAAGTCACTTAATCCTGTTTGCCTCAGTTTCCTCATCTATAAAATGAGCTGAAGAAGGAAATGTTGAACCATTCCAGTATCATTGCCAAGAAAACTCCAAATGGGGTCACAAAGAGTCAGATACGACCGAAAATGACTGAATTTAACTAAACTAAATGATGCTATACTCCCTTCTGGTCAACCCATCCCAAACAAAATGAAAAGAGTGCTGGTTCTGGGGTCAGGAAGTCCTGAATTTAAATCCCTTAGACACTTACTAGCTGTGTGACCCTGGACAAGTAACTTAACCTCTATTTGCTTCAGTTTTGTCAACTGTAAAATGGGAATGATAATAGCACGTATCTCCTTGGGCTGCTGTGAGGATCAAAGGAGATAATACTTATAAAGCACTTAGTGCATTACCTAGCACGTAACAAGCATTTAATAAATGCATGTTTCCTTCACATAGAGAGTATACCTTTGTTTTCCATTCTAATACAATACAATCCCACAAGTACTTCTTAAACACCTGCTATTTACTAGACATTAAAGATACAAACACAAAATGAAGAACGGTCCCTTCCCTCTAGGAGTTTACTTTTTATGGTGGAATACAACAGATAAACAGATATGTAGATGCAATATAATTGGAGGGAAGAAAGGAGAGATCACTAATTACTAAAGGAATCAGAGAAACTTCCTGTAGGAAATGACATGAGGATTAAGCTTTGAAGGTGGCTACAGATTCTGAGGCCAAGGTGAGGAGAGAGTATTTCCAGCATTAAGGACTGCTGATGTAAAGGCAGAGGTGGAAGATGAAATACCAAGTTCAGAGGGTAACAAGTAAGCTGTTTGGCTGGAATGCAAAGTGCATGGAAAGGAGTAATGTTCAATAAGCCAAGAAAGTAGAACAGAGTCAAATTGTGAAAGCTTTACAGGTCAAACTGAGGAGTTGGTATTTTATTCTAAAACCAATTGAGAGTCACTAAAAGTTCCTAAGGGAGGGGAGTGACATAGTCAGACAAGTGAAGAATATTTTAGCCTCTGTTGGAAAATGGTTGGAGGGGAGAGACTAGAAGCAGGAAATCCAATGAGGAAACTGTTGCAATAATCCAGATGAGGGGTGATGAGAGCTTGATTAAGGCGGTGACCATGACTAGAAAAAATGGAACAGATACAAGAGATGTTGAAATATACAGTCACTGATTGGATATGGAAGGTGTGACTGAAGAAGGAGCAGAGGTCAATAGTGCAAACATGGATGACTGCCCTCAACAGAAATAGGGAAGTCAGGCAGATGAGTGGATTTAGGCCCCATATTGCCAATGGTCATCCTTCTATATCTCACAGGATCTGTGCGCATTCCTACTAAGAGTACAGATGGAAGCCCATCCACACCCTCTCATCCTGTGAGACTCTTCCATGTCCTCCTCTAAGTCTTCCACAGTTGTTCTAGTGAATGTACTGGGACCTTTCCTCTAGTTCCCTTGACACCAAATGAACACCAGGGAGTACAAGTGTTTGTAGACAACCAATGGTTGTCCCTTGTTCTCTCCTGTCTTCTTTTTTGGTCATAAATCTCTGTAATGGCTTCCTTCATGTTGCTCCTCCTACAAAATTCTTTGTTGTCCTTCTGTTTCAGCCTATCTACAGTTACTTCTCCATTGTACTTGGACTGATCCAAAATTCTAATGTTTCAGGAACTCTGGTATTTCAAAACACAAATGCCACCTGCTGCAGGATCCTGTTCCTGATCCCTTCAGCTGTTAGTGACTCATTTCATCTTGAATTTACCTTGTGTATATTTTTACTTGTTTATATGTGTGTATGTTCTTTCCCAAATACAATGTAAGCTTCTTGAGAGCATTTTTGTCTTGTATCCAAAGGTGCTAACACAGTGACCGGTTAGGTGGGTGATTGTTGTCTCTCATGCTCAACGAGGGCCAAAATGACATCAATATGTTGGAGTCAAGGTATAGTGTGTCTGACTGTAGCTGATCAGATCAATAACAAACCTGGAAGGCTCTTCCACAGGTCAGGCACAAATAGTCCACATAAACATTTGGAGTAATGATGTCTTTAAATTTGCACACCTCATGTTTTTTGTTTTTTGTTTTTTGAGCTACTGCAATTCTGCTTTGCTCATAGAGCACAGTGCCTTCTTTGACGTGGACATGCCATGCTGGGCAGTCCTCTGACAGTGTCTACCATGTCCTATAATAGATTCCAAAGTTTTTCAGAGAGACCTTAAGAGTTTCATTTGTATCACTTCTTCTGTGAGCACTTGCACTGTGTGAGCTCTCCATAAAGAGTATTCAAACAACATGGTCAGCCCATCAGAGCTGTGCTCTCCACCGTAGAGTTTGAATGC
Source organism: Vombatus ursinus (assembly GCF_900497805.2). Classification (NCBI taxonomy): domain Eukaryota; kingdom Metazoa; phylum Chordata; class Mammalia; order Diprotodontia; family Vombatidae; genus Vombatus; species Vombatus ursinus. The sequence goes on from NW_020949997.1 coordinate 3,152,238, forward strand.
TTGTATTATGTACCTATTCTATTCCACTGATCCACAGCTCTTATCTCTTAGCCAGTACCAAATTGTTTTGATGATTATTGCTTTGTAATATAGTTTGAGATCAGGTACTGCTTGACCACCTTCCTTCATATTTTTTTCATTGATTCCTTTGATATTCTTGACCTTTTGTTTTCACAGATGAATTTTGGTATTATTTATTCTAGCTTCATAAGATAATTCTTTGGTAGTTTGATTGCTCTGCTCTGAATAAGTAAATTAATTTAGGTAGAATTGTCATTTTGATTATATTGGCCTGGCCTGTGCATGAAGCAATTAATATTTTCCCAATTGTTTAGATCTGACTTTATTTGTTGAAAAGTGTTTTGTAATTATGTTTACATAGTTCCTGGGTTGTCTTGGCAGGTAGACTCCCATAGCAGACTCCCATATATTATCTTTAGTTATATTGAACAGAATTTCTCTATCTTTTGGAGCTGGACTTTGTTGATAATATATATAAACGCTGATAAAATTATGTGGTTTATTTTATACCCTGCAACTTTGCTGAAGTTGTTAATTTTAACTAGTTTTTTAGTTGATTCTCCAGGATTCTCCAAGTATACCATCATATCATCTGCAGAGAGTGATAGTTTTGTTTCTTCATTGGTTATTTTAATTCCTTCAATTTCTTTTTCTTCTCTTATTGCTATAGCTAGCATTAGCTTGCTTTTTTAAAATAGTTTTCTCCATTTTATTTTTAGTTGTGGCCACTTTCTCACTCTCCAGACCGACATGTTTCCTAGGACTAGGGAGAATTTCTCAATTACATTGGATTACACACAGATTTACAGCTACAAGGGACCTCAGATGTCATCCAGTCCAACCCCTTCTTTTTTTTGTTAGGCAATTGGGGTTAAGTGACTTCCCCAGAGTCACACAGCTAGTAAGCATTATGTGTCTGAGGCTGGATTTGAACTCAGGTCCTCCTGACTCCAGGGCCAGTGCTCTATCCACTGTGCCACCTAGCTGCCCCCACAACCCCTTCATTTTACAGATGAGAAGACTGACCTAGAAAAGGGAAGTGTCGTGTCCAAGGTTGCCAAGGTAGTAAATGACAGAACTGGAATCCTTGGTGATAGACACATATCTAGGAATGTGAATGATTCCTTAGATTCTCTTTGCTTCCACATATTCACACACTGGACCAATCTATGACTCCATGTTTTAGAGAAAGGATCCATGCTTGTGAACTTAGAACTTCTTCTTTCTATGGCTATATTTCATATTGAAGACCTGAGTGCAAACTTTGTCGGTACCAGGGCTCAGTGGACAACAAGACAGACCAGAAAGGAGATGGCTAGGAACTAGAGATCACTAGACTGTTTGAGTGTGTCAAAGAGTAGGGAAAACTGGGGCAACTAGGTGATACCATGGATACAGCCTCCTTCCCTGGAGTCAGAAGGACCTGAGTTCAAATGTGGCCTCAGGCACTTACTAGCTGTATGACCCTGGGTGAGTCATTTAACTACGAATTACCTCCCCCCAAAAGAGAAAAACAAAAGCATAGAGAAAGTTGCCAACAAGTGAGCAGTGGGAGAAAGTCTATTCAGGTGGGTGAAGAATCAGGAGTGTTTAACAGAAAACAATGGAGGTCTGGGTCTCTCAATTTTCAGGATCAAGAAAGTCCAGCACCAGGCATCAGAGGATGTCCTGGCAGTGAACCACCCTGGGCTCAGATAGGTAAACTCTCACCTAATAGTGCCTAGAAAAAGCTTCTACTTCACTTCTCAGCCACCAGCACCAAACCATACTGCTGCAAGCAGTTAATCTTCCCACTCCAACTGTCTACTCCCCCCCCATTAGAATGTAAGCTCCCTGAGGGCTCATCTTCTGTTTTTATCTCCTTTCTCAAGTGAATCTGCTTCTCTTGCCTTTAATTCCTTCATCCTCATGGGAAGGAGTAAAGAGGCAAAACACAGAGGAGTTGGGCAGTGATGGGAGTTGCTTTCTTCCCTGGAACAGAGTACGGTAAGGGGGAGGAAGGATGATGTTTCCAAGGTGCACTTGGTTTAGCTCACCAAGCATGGCTCTTGGAAATGTCTCAGGCCCCACTTCCATCTGCCTTCCATAGCAACAGCATTATTGATAGCAGCAACAGGGGCTGCAGCCTGCAAAGGGAGGGGAGAGAGAGAACAGGGGAGCAATTGCCCAGAGACTCACAATGGTATGGCTCAACCTGGACCTACCTCATGACTCCAAAATGGAAAATGAACTCACTCAAAAACTAATGAACAACTCCTCCCAGCTCCTCTCTCTTAGAGATACCTCGAAATGCTCTCAGAAGTTCAAATTCAAAACCATCACCAATTAGTAGACTCTGGAATAGTGTCTGCTTGAGTCTCTCATCCCCCACAGCAACACAGGCAATACATAAATACAAGGTTATTTACTCGTCTAGTCACATGTTATATCTCCCCAGTAGAACGTAAGCTTCTTATGTCCAGGGAATGTTTCATTTTTCGTTGTACTTAATGTAGTGCTTTGCACATTATAAGCACTTATTAAGTATTAAACAGTGGAAACATGAAGGTATCTGTCTGAGGGTTTTAAGTGGATTACAAGTACAATAGTAGTTAACAGTATGATGCAGCGTCTGAAAAAAAAGCAAATGAAAATTCAGGCTGCATCATGAAAAGCATAGTATCCCTGATCAGGAAGATGAGAGTCTTAAGGTACTTTGCTTAGTCAGACCATATACAGAGTATTACATTCAGTTTTTGTGCTGCATTTTAGTAAGAACATTGGAAAAATAGAGAACATCCAGAAGAGGGTCATCATGATGGTGACAGATCCTAAAATTCTGCCATAACAGAATCTGGGGAAGGTTAGCCTAAAGAAGAGAAGGCTTGGTGTGGGGAGAGGGGGGAGGGGAAGAGGTTGGGGAGAAGCAGAGATAAGTTTTGAAACATTTGAAAGGTTGAAATGTGCAAGATGGATTAGACTTGTTCAACTTGGCCCTAGACAGCACACCTAGGAGCAATAGGTGGAAGCTGATGAAAGTAGATTTAGTCTTTTAACCTGAGTTCAAATCTGGCCTGAATTTTGTTATTATTTTATGAAACTTTGTGAAATATCCTCAAATTAATTTGATTGGTGTAGCATTAAAAGTGTAAATTAATTTTGGTAGTATTGCCATTTTTATTCTATTGGCATGGCCTAGCCATGAGCACTAAATATCTCTTTAGCTATGTAGGTTATTCTTTTATTCTTTAAGGAATGGTTTGTATTTGAGTCTATACAAGTCTTTTGTGTGCTTTAGGACCTTGATCTTGATTTAGTCTAAATATAAAGAAAAAATTTTTAACATTAGAGGTATCCAAAAATAGAATGAGCTTCTTCACAAGGGGTTTCTCTCACTAAAAGCCTTCAAGAAAAGTCTGTATGACCAATTGTTGGGTATGTTTTTTAATAATATTTTCTTTTGGGAGGGCAGAGCCAATATGCAGAGTAAAAGCAGTGACTTGCTTGAGCTCTCTCCCAAAGCCCTCCAAATACCTATAAAAAATGGCTCTAAACAAATTCTAAAGCAGCAGAATCCACAAAAAGACAGAGTGAAACAAATTTCCAGCCAAAGACAGCCTAGATGGTTGATTGGAAAGGTATATTGCGCTGAGCAGGGAGAGGAGCGCAGTTTGGCATGGGCGCACAAGCCACAGCGACCCTGGAGCAGACCTCAGAGGACTGAATCGCGGGCAGCTGTGGCAGTTTTCAGGCTTCTCAACCCACAAATGCCAAAGACAACTTAGAAGGTCAGTGGGAAAAGTCTGTGACTGTGGTGAAAGAGAAGTTAGGTCTCTGCCTCAAGTCCTGAGTGCAGCCTCTGGGGCAGTGGCTGCCTCCTGAGCTTCTGGACCACAGACTGAGGAGGAATCGAGTGGCTGATAAGAAGGGGATTGCAGGGATCTCTTTGCCAGTGCTGAGGCAGGAATCTCTTGTTTGCCAGTGCTTGGATCTGGGTCACAGTTCTGAGGGGCAGTCCTGGGGTGAGGAGGAGCACTGGTGTGGTGGAGCTTGTTGTGGCAGTGGAGAGGAAACACCTCGCCCCTTATCATAGCACCTTAGAAGAACTGAAAATTTACAGGTCCCTAGATGTATCTCTGAAAATAGCTGTACAAACCCCCGAAGCTTGGGACAGTACATTCTCCACATTGGAAGCAGACTCTTACCTTAACAAAGAGTTTAAAACTCAAGTAATTGGCTGGGATCATGAGTAAGCAGTGCAAAAAAAGTCAGACTATATTACCTTACTTTTTTGACAAAGAAGATCAAAACATACAACCAGAAGCAGAAAACAAAGTCAAAGCTCCTACATCCAAAGTCTCCAGGAAAAAAATATGAATCAGTCCCAGGCCTTTGGAAGAGCTCAAAAGGGATTTTGAGAAGCAAGTAAGAGAAGTAGAGGAAAAACTGAGAGTGATGCAAGAAAATCATGAAAAACAAGTCAACAGCTTGCTAAAGGAGACCCAAAAAAATACTGAAGAAAATAACAGCTTAAAAAATAGCCTAACCCAAATGGCAAAAGAGGTCCAAACAGCCAATGAGGAGAAGAATGCCCTAAAAAGCAAAATTGGCCAAATGGAAAAGGAAGTCCAAAAGATTACTGAAGAAAATACGTCTTTAAAAATTAGAATAGAGCAATTGGAAGCTAGTGACTTTATGAGAAATCAAGACACTGTAAAACAAATCCAAAAGAATGAAAAATTAGAAAACAATGTGAAATATCTCATTGGAAAAACAACTGACCTGGAAAATAGATCCAGGAGAGAGAAGTTTAAAATTATTGGACTATCTGAAAGCCATGATCAAAAAAAGATCCTAGATATCATCTTTCAAGAAATTATCAAGGAAAAGTGTCCTGATATTCTAGAACCAGAGGGCAAAATAGAAATTGAAAGAGTCCACCGATCACATCTTGAAAGAGATCCCCAAAGGAAAACTCCTAGGAATATTATAGCCAAATTCCAGAGTTCCCAGGTCAAGGAGAAAATATTACAAGCAGCCAGAAAGAAACAATTCAAGTATCGTGGAAACACAATCAGGACAACACAAGATTTAGCAGCTTCTACATTAAGGGACAGCAGGGCATGGAATATAATATTCCGGAGGGCAAAAGAGATAGGATTACAACCAGGAATCACCTACCCAGCAAAACTGAGTATAATTCTTCAGGGTAAAAAAATGGTTATTCAGTGAAATAGAGGACTTTCAAGCATTCTTGATGAAAAGACCAGAGTTGAATAGAAAATTTGACTGTCAGATACTAGACTCAAGTAGAAAATGAAGAGGTAAACAGGAAAAAGAAATCATAAGAGACTTACTAAGGTTGAACTGTTTACATTCCTGCATGGAAAGATGATATTTGTAACTCATGAGACCTTTGTCAGTATTAAGGTAGTTGGAGAGAAAAAATTATATGTATGTATATTGATAGATAGATAGAGGGTACAGGATAAGTTGAAGATGAAGGGGTCATATTTGGAGAATGAACTTAAGGGGTGAGAGAGGATTATATTAGCAAAAGGAAAAAGAGAGAGGTAGAATGGGGTAAATTATCTCACAAAAAACAGAAAAGAAAAGGCTCTTACAGTGGAAGGGAAACAGGGAAGGTGAGAAGGAATGAGTGAATCTTATTCTCATAGGATTTGACTTAAGGAGGGAATAACATACACACTCAATTGGGTATGGAAATCTGTCTTACCCTACAGGAAAATAGGGAGGGGAAGGGACAAAAGGGTAGGGGGATGATAGAGAGGAGGGCATATTAGGAAAGGGGGGTAATCAGAAGGAAATACTTGAGGAAGGACAGGGTCAAAAGAAAGAATAGAATAAATGGGGAGGGTGGGATGGGATTAAGGGAAATAGAATTAGTTTTCATAGTTTTCTACTATGGAAGTGTTTTGCATAGCTACACATGTATGGCCTGTATTGAGTTGCTTGCCTTTTCAATGAGGGTGGGTGGAGAGGGAGGAAGGGAGAGAATGTGGAACCCAAAGTTTTAAAAGCACATGTTTAAAAAAAATGTTTTCACATGCAACTGGGAAATAAGAAATGTAGGAAATGGGGTACAGAAATCTATCCTGCCCTACAGGAAAATTGAAGGGGAAGGAGATAAGAGAAAAGGGGGAGAGACAGAAGGGAAGGCAGACTAGGGGAAGGAATATTCAGAATGCATGCCATCTTGGGGTGGGGGGAGGGGCAAGATGGGGTGAAAATTTGGAACTCAAAATCTTATGGAAGTAAATGTTGAAAACAATAAATAAATAAATTTATTAATTAAAAAAATAACATTTTCTTTTCTCCCTAATTACATGTTAAAACAATTCTTAACATTTGGTTTTTTGTAAGTTTTGAGTTCCAAATTCTATCCCTTCTTCCTTCCCTTCCCTTACCCATCCAGTAAGCAATCTGATATAGGTTATACATGAACAATCATGTAAAACGTTTCCATATTAGTCATTTCATACAAGAATACTTGAATTAAAAAATGAAAGAAAGAAAGTGAAAAATAGCATGCTTCAGTCTGTATTCAGACAATATCAGTTCTTTCTGTAGAGGCAGATATCATATTTGATCATGAGTCCTTTGGGATTGTCTTGGATCATTGCATTGCTGGGAACAGCTAAGTCATTCACAGTTCTTCATGGCACAATATTGCTGTACAATGTTCTCCTGGTTCTGCTCATTTCACTTTGCATCAGTATATGTAAGTCTTTCCAGGTTTTTCTGAAACCCGCTTGATCATCCTTTCTTGTAGCACAATAATATTCCATCACAATCATAAACCACAGCTTGTTCAGCCACTCCCCAATTGATGGGCATCCCCTCAATTTCCAATTCTTAGCCATGTCAGGTATATTTTAAAGGGGCTTCTTGTTCAGGTATGGATTGGTCTAGATGTCCTCTGAATTCCCTTCCAATTCTGAGATTCTATGATTCTGTGAAATGTTTTTTGAACTGAATTGTTATTGAATGGAAGAAGTTATCTGAAGTTTGCTCAGAATGGCTAAGAAGAGGTAGGAAGAGGTGAGAAGAGGCTGAAAGTTTGATTTTTACTTAAAAACTGGAAAAAAATAGAGCGTATTCAGAAGAGGGTGACCAGGATGGTAAAGGAGCCTAAAAGTAGGCTTAAAAAAAAAGAAACCAGTGAAGGAACTGGTGACATTTAGCATGAAGAAGCCTTAAAGAAACAGCTGAAGGCAATTTTTGCTTGCATTTGGATTCTCTTGGGAAGTTGCTTGCTATCAATCAAAGGCAACTGAGAAAAGGAACATCATTTCTAAAGAAAAGGTGGGAAGCCCCATAGAATAAAGTCTCACACAAAAGACTGAAGTATCTGAAGTCCCAGTATGTTGATTAGTCATGGCCTTTAGCCACAATAGCTACCAATGAGAATGATAGAGCACTGAGGATCTCACTTCCAGCAAATATGGAGGCCAAAGGGAATTTTCCAATGACCCAGTGCCAAGAAACATATATATATATGTACAAAGCACAGTTTGGTTTTCTTACTGGAGAAGGTAAAAGGGTTGGAGAAATGTCTCATCTCTCTAGGTTATCAAAGACAATGAAATGATCCTAGAAAGAGATACATTAAAGGGAAAATTGAAAGAAAAGAAGAACTTTAAGAGGCAGAAACACTAGCCTATATTTGGAGGTTAGAGGACAGAAGGATGTGACACAGTTAACAAGCATCATTAAGTGCCTCCTATGTGCCAGGAATATAGAGCAGGAAAGAAAAAAGGGCAACTGAACATTTGGTATAATATATCAGTCAGGCACAAGGTTATTCCTGTAGGATAAAGAACTGGACTCTCAGAAGAAATAGCAACTTTTGTTACTCCAGAGAAAGATGGTATGGATTCACATGTACCACTGAGAAAGGTCACCAAATCAGCACTTCTCAGAGAAAAGCTGAGTAATAGTGGATGGTCACTCTTTGGTACCAATACAGGCACAAGAAGATCTGACATCTTCCTAAAGCATGTTTCTGGAACATGACAAACTCCTGACATTTGTTATATCTAGTTACTTCTATGAATTCTTCATGATTCACATGGGAATGAATGATATTGACTCAAGGCATCTAGATACCATTGCTATGGTATGACAACCTGGTCAACATTCAGGCCACAGGTAGTGTTTTCATCACCCATTGCCAATTGAAGATAAAGGCTTCCTTTAAGAAATGCAGATTCAAGAAGTGAACAGCAAATTAATACAATGGTGTCTAAGAATGGAATTTAGATTTCTGAAATTAAAAATACAGGAATGATGAGATCAAAGCCAGAGGCAAAATGCATCTGATGAAACATGGTAAACATACAATTGCCTGAAGTTTTAAGAATCTGATCAATTAGTTGCAGAGGGATTTAAATTGAAAATGGGCAAAGACAGAAAATTGCATATACCTGCCAAATCAGATACCATGAAGAATAGGTGTGAAATAAAATAACAACAACAATAATAATAGCAGTAGAGAGGATCATTAATTCATAGATGACAATATCCAAGTAGAAAGTCAACAATATAGCTCATAACTTCAGTTGTTTAAACACAAATGCTCAAAGCAAGCCAGGTTCAGTGGCCACAGCTATGATTCTAGCTGCTGAGGAGACTGAGGCTGGCAAATCTCTTGAGCTCAGGACTTCTAAGCTGCAGTTGGCTAGGTAGACTAGGGATCCAGTAGGTTACTGAAGCAAACTAAGTTGTTGGGAAAACCTTCCCAGGTCAGAAATAGATAAGGTCCAAATACCTGTGCTACAATTGGTATTGGGGTCAGCCCCATGAGTAGTCCTTGAATTTCTAGCCTGGACAAAATGGGGAGACCCATTATTTTTTTTAATGCACAAAACAAAGCAAATTCAAACTTACTCTTATCACTGAGTGAGATACTACTATAATACACCTATAGAAAAAGGGTATGTTTGTTAAATAAATCTTATAGAACTTGTAAAAATGGGACAGGGTAGAACTGTATAGAGATAGAAAAATATTCATCAAAAAGCAATTCTTAAGAACCTACTATATGACAGGCACTATGCAAGGGGCTGGAGATACAAAAGCCAACAGAAAATAATCCCTGATTTCAAGGAGCTTATATCCTAGCTATTGGAGGAGATAATGTGTGTGTGTATGTATGTACATATATACACACATGTCCATATATATATACATATATATACACACTAAATTCTAATGTTTCTCTCTTTCTCTTAAAATTCTTCTTTCCTCACAATTTTCCTTCTGAAGTATTTCTTCTATTCTTTCTAGGAGTACTTCATTCTTCTCTTTGATAACCTGGAGAGAAGAGAGACACTTTTCCAACCCTTTTATCTTTTTCTGTGTTGAGGCCAACTTAACTTGTACTTTGTACAAGTGATGTAGACAGATAGACACAGAGAGGAGAGACAGAGACAGAGACAAACAAACACACAGATAGACACATAGACATATAGATAGACAGACACACAGATACACAGACACTAGGTACACACACAGACTCATAGACAGATAGACAGACACACAGACCCATACAAATAAATAGAGATAATTACCTATACACGTATATTTATGTGTATATATGTATAATATACACACATAGAAGAGTGTGTTTATTGAATGAATATATTCAAAAGGAGCAGTATGTATAAAAAGGTAGGACAGAGTAGCCCTATATATGTAATACACATACACACACACAAACACGCACATGTGCATGCACGCGCACACACATGGACCAGATTGTGATTGCATTGCTATAAGGAAATCCTGGTGTAGAAATTCCTTATTCTGATGCAGGTTGGTATCTCATCTGTAACTTGTTGTCTAATAGAGTTGCCTGTACCACCTAGAGGTAAAGCCACATAGCTAACACACCCCTCGAAGGCAAGGCTGGAGCCTAATGCTTAGCTCCGAGGCTGGACCTCCATCCATAATCCCATTCTGCCTCTCAAGGAGATATCTATGTGTAAGAAGATACAGGAACTGAAGGGGGAAGCGCATTTGGGTGAGGATCACTGGAGAGAGAAACAGAAGTGAGAACAGAAGGAGGAAATAAATGAGGAGTTCAGGAAATGGATCACAAACCTGGCACAGAAGCGCAATATAGTTGTGATGCAAAACTTCAACTATCTAGACATCTGCTGCACCCTCCCTACCAAAAGCAAAGTAGCTGACAATTCCTAGTTTATCTTAATAATGACTTCATTCTCCAAAGAGTGGAGGAAGCAGCGGAGTGAACTACTGTCCTGGGCCTGATTACGACCATTATGGAGGAAATTGTGAAATAGAAATAGGGGGGGATCTTGGGTTGAAGTGCTCACTAACAGTTAAAGATAGAGGAGAGAAATAAATAAGTTAGTAATAATAATAACAATGGCCAGCATTTATATAGTGCATTAAGGTTTGCAAAGAGTTTTACATATATTATCTCATTTGATCCTTACAATAACTCTGGAAGGCAGGGATCATTATTATCCCCATTTTACAGATGAGGAAACTGAGGCACAGAAAAATTTTTAATTGACTTGCTCAGGGTCACAATAAAATATCTGAGACAAGATTTACGCTCAGGTCTTCCTGACTCCAAGTACAGCACTCAATGTACTGCACTACCTAGCTGCCTGAGAAACACTACTGCCAATATAGCTCTAAAAGGAAACTATTTTTAGTGATGACATTTACTGTGTAACAGTGATTGTTTTGAAGATATTAAGCCTAAAGGAGGTAGTTGAGAGGGCATATTTTGAAGAATTCAGAGAAAGGACAGGTAAGAACCTATGATCTAACATTCTATGGGGAAAGTCAACACAAGGGGAATAGGAAGTTCTCCAAAATAAAATTATAGTGGCAAAAACACAAACATTTCAGATAAGGAATGGTTGTCCAAAGAGACCTATACAGATACAGCAGGAATTTATGGACCCAGATTTTTAAAAAGACATGGACAAAAGATGGAAACAAGGGCAGGTAATTGATAATGAATTCCAAAGAGTGGCACAGTCCTATAAGAACAGTCTCAAGGTCCCTAAGGCTCGGAATGAGCTGAGACTGGCAATGCATAGTAAGGACCACAAAAATAGTTTCTTTTTAAAAATTATGTTGGATTCAAGAGAAAGATAAAGAACAAGCAAGGTTGTGAGAGCTTATCAAGAATAGGTAATGCCCAACTAAATTTATTTTATTTTATGATAGGATTTCCAGAGTAGTAGATTAGGGGAAATGCTGTAGACATGGTATGCCTAAATTTAAGGCAAGGATTTGACAGTCTGTCATCCTATCCTCCTGGACCATGTGGACTAGATGAGGAGGGATGATGTGGTATCCAGTAAGGCGGATTCAGAAATGGCCGAACGATCTGGACCCAAAGAGTTGTCATCAATAGGTGGATGTCAACTTGACCGATAGTCTCTAGTAGGGAGTCCTAGGGATCTGTCCTTGATCTTAGGCCGACATGTTTATCAGGAACTTGGATGAAGACGTATAACAATACAAGCTTGGAAAAATCACCGACATGTTGAGAGATAGGGTCGGCTTCCAAAAACTAGTTATCTTGAGAATCAAATGAGAGAATGAATATAAAGTGTTCTGTTGTTGTTTCATCGTTTCAGTCCTGTCCTACTCTTTGTGACCCCATTTGGGGTTTTGTTGGCAAAGATACTGGAGTGGTTTTCCATTTCCTTTTCCAGCTCATTTGACAGATGAGAAAACTGAAGCAAGCGGGGTTAGGTGACTTGCCCAGGGTCACACATCTAGTAAGTGTCTGAGGCCAGATTTGAACTCAGGAAGATGAGTCTTTCTGACTTCAGGCGCGGCTCTCTATCCGCTGAACCACCAACTGCCCAATTCAGACATATACACACTACTATCTCTGGAAGCCAGTAATTGAGAGCTTGAAAGAGTAATAATAGGGTTATGAGAGAATGATATAGTGGAAAGAGGTAGATTCAGAGTCAAAGGAGCTGAGTTCAAATCATGGCTCTACTATTTATCATCTGTGTGACTTTGGTCAAGCCAGTCTATTTGCCTAAACCTTAATTTCTTCATCTATAAAAGAAGCTATTTGAGCAAAAATCCCTTCTGGCTCTAAATCTATGGCCCTGTCCTCTGCTCCTGGCATTTGCTGAAGGCTCTATCCTGCAGGGGAAGCCCTGTCTGTAAGCACTCATTCAACAGAACTTTTAGTATTGGAAACTTTATCAAAATGTTCATGACAATGATGATGATAATGATGATGATGGTGATGATAATGATGTTATTAAAACCCTATGTATTGGGAGACAAGGGGAGATGCAAGGACGAATAAGACACAAGTAGTCTCTGTATTCCAGGGACTTACAGTCTGCTTGTACACAAACGACTACAATAGCTGACATTGCCAGAGTGCTTTTATAGAGTTTGCAAAATGTTTTACAATTATTATCTCAAACAACCCTATGAGGTAGGGACTGTAGTTATCATTCTCTCCATTTTACAGATAAGAAAACCGAGTCTTTGAGAGGGAAGGTGGTTTGCCTATGGTCTCACAACAAGTGTCAGATGTGGGAAGTTGAACTTAGGCCTTTCAGACTCCGAATCCAGCATTCTCTCCAATACACTGCCCTGCATGGATTGTTCAAGACCCAAGTGAGTAAGTGATATGAAAGATGCAAAAAAATGGTGATAGTTAGAATTTTCTCTTGGACCTGCAGTTCTAACAAAGTAAAGCCATATCCTCATCTAAATAATGATAATAGCTAGCATGTACATAGTGCTTGAAGGTTTGGAAAGCATTTTTATGAGTATTATCTCATTTTATCCTCACAACTAGGTGCTATCATTATCCTCATTTGAGGATAATGAGGATCTTCATTCCTCATTGAGGAAACTAAGGCAGCCAGAGGTTAAGTGATTTTCCCAGGGTCACACAGAGAGTAATTTTCTGAGGCTGGATTTGAATTCAAGTCTTCCTAACTCTGAATCCAAGGCTCTATCCATTGTGTCACCTCGCTGCTCTTAACTTGGAACCAATGCTTCTCTAATTGGAGAGGGTTCAATAGAATTCATACTATGTTGTCTGTCAGGAATAACTCTTAATCTGCCTCCTTCTGAGGAGGTCATTTCTTCATTAGTTCCCCTTAATAGAGAGTTTAATGCAAAGGTTAGATGACCTAGAGCTATGGTAGAGATGATACCTACTCAGGTATGGGGAGAACTAGAGGGATTCTGAGGTCCTCTTCGACTCTGAGATTCTGAGTGTAATTCTGTGATTCATTGGACATCTGCTGATTCTTCTATGCATCCATATGGCGAGGGGGCTCAGGAAACTTTAAATATCACAACCAACACTATTGCACTATCTATGCATCTTATTTTTGTATATAAAACAGTGAATCTCCATTTTAAACTATTTGCTTTTTTAAAAGTATATAATAATTCTACAAGTTACTTTCAAAGCTGTCCTGTTTATCTGTGCTTACTTCTGAACTTCCTTCTGTTCCCTTCCATGCATTAAAAAAACCCAACAATCCTCTTGTAATAAATAAGTATAATCAAACAAAACAAATCCACATAGTGGTCGTGTCTGAAAACGTATGTCTCTTCCTTCACCTTGAATCCATCACCTAGCTGTTAGGAGGTGAGTAGTATGTTTTATCATAAGTCCTCTGGAGATATGGTTGTTCATTGCATTGACCAGAGTTCTTCAGACTTTCAAAGTAGTTTTTTTTAACACTGTTGTTGTTCTTGTATAAAGTATTCTCCTGGTTCTGCTCATTTCATTCTGTATCTATTAATACAAGTCTTCTCAAGTTTCTCTAAAACAATTCTTTTCATAATTTTTTGTGGCACAATAGTAGTCCTTCCATTATGTTCATATACCATGATTTATTGACTCTCCAATTGATAGGCATGCAACCATAGAATCTAGTTCTTTTCTTTCCTTTTCCTTCCTTTTAATCCACCCCACATTGTGATCGGAAAATTTGTTTTGCTTGTGACTATTCTGTTAATACTATTTTTTCAGGGCAGCAAGTTGGCGCAGTGGATTGCGCACCAGCCCTGAAGGCAGGAGGACTTGAGTTCAAATCCAGTCTCAGACCAAACACTTGACACTTACTAGCTGTGTGACCCTGGGCAAGTCACTTAACCCCAATTGCCTAAAAGAAAAAAAATAAAATAAACAAATACTATTTTTTCTCCCTTTTAAACCATTCCCCTGGTCCATCACCACTCATTTCCTTGTTGAATTTGCTGTATTTTCACATCAAACTACTTGTGTGTATTTAACCCTTCTTTGTATCAAATTATTTACTTCCCTGTTGATTGAGCATCACATGAACTGGTGGGAAATGGAAAACTGAAAAAACAGGGGTCTTTCCCCATTACCCATATTCCCATGAAATGACATGCGTTTGGAGATTTTTGCAGGGGGGAAGTCATGACTAATCAAGGATGCCAAGGTAGTGGTTGCAATCAAAAACTCTGGAAAAAGTCTGGGAAAGTGTGTAACTGGGGAAAGGATTAGACAAGGTAGGGAAAAGTAACTGAGGAAGGACAGGACAGGAAAGAAGGAATGAAGGAAAGAAGGAAGGAGGGAGGGAAGGAAGGGTAAGGAAACAGCATTTATTATGTTTTTACTATGTGCCAGGTATTGTGTAAGTAGTAGGGTTACAAATACAAGTAAAAAAAAAAAAGCCCTGCCCTCAAGGAGCTTACATTCTAACAGGGGAAAATGACATTAAAAAGGAGCTGAAAAGTGGGAGAGGGGTGATTTTGAAGTTCAGTGAGTCAGAAACAGGGCTAAGAAAAGAATGAAGTCAGGCCAGGTTGGGCCCCTTCACAAAATGGAGATTCCAGGTGGAACTCACCAATGGGGAAAGAGGGTTGGGCCTTGCAGAGGGCAGTTTTCATTTATGATTTCTTGAAATACAGGGTCCAGAATTTTGTTTTAGCAAGGTTTTCTGAAAGTTCAATGACTCTTAAATAATCTCTGCTTGACTTGTTTAGGTCAGTTGTTTTTGACATCAGGTATCTTTTCTTTTTTTTTTTTCCAATCTTTTGATTTTGTTTTAACAGGTCTTACTGTCTCATGGATTTCTATTTAGTCCATTCTAATTTTCAGGGAGTCTGTTACTTGGGAAAGCTTTACCACTTTCTCTTCAAAGCTATTTTTTCTTCCAATACTTTCTTCCAGAGCTCTTGTTTCATTTATTTCTCAGTGTGGTCCTTGCAGAAAATTCATTTTTTCCTTTCAGTTTTTCTGGAGTTATTCCTTCTTTTTGGAGATTTCTAGACTTACCGAATACCAGAAAATTTTTCTGTGGTAGTGAATGGGAGTGGTGAGAAAGGTGATCTAATTTATCTTCCCCAATGAAAAATTAATCCTCAATCATGAAAGCATTTTGAGTTCTAATCCCAGCTCAGCTGTTTTCTTGTTGCATAGTGAATGGTCTTAAGCAATTCACTTTTTAATTCTATCCATTAATTTCCCTTCTGGAAAAAGAGTCAGTGTGACATAGTGGAAGGGGCCTGGACTTACAGCCAGATGTCCTGGGTTTGATTTCTGTCTCTGAACATGACCTATCCCACAGGAATTTTGTGAGCAAAGTGTTTCGTATCCTTAAAAGTGCTATATAAATGTGAGTTATGATTATTTCAATGCTTTAGAGTAAGATGTTCTCAAACTTTTCTGGCTCCTTCCTACTCCTTTCCACTTGCCACTAAGGCAAAAAAAAAATTACCAGTTGTTTTTTTAAAAAGAAGTAATAATAAGGTTGCTAATCTATATTCAGTTTGGTCTCCCAGATCTGGAAATCTAGAATCACCACAGTCAGCTTTTTCAAGAGTAATTAGACCCTGGGGAAAACTAGGTTTATACTACCCAAGTTCACACAAAATGGATTTATACCAAACAAGCAAATTTAAGAATTTATCTTGACAGATATAGACAGTCTTAAATAAATGGATAAAAGCCTCTTTATGCGTGACCTTGAACATGACACTTACAGAAATCATATGATTTAGAACTGGAAGGACGTACAGTACATCTAGTTGAAGGACCTAATGGACATCTAGTCTGAAGTCCAGAAAAATGAAGAGTTGCTCAAGGTAACAGAGGTAGCAAGTGACAGATATAGGATTCAAACCCAGTTCGTTAGGCTCTAAATCCATTGTTCTGTCCTCCACATTATCCTACCTGCTATATGTCTCTGTACCTCAGTTTCCTCATCTGTCAAAATGAAGAGATTGCGCTAGATAGCCTATAGAGTTCTTATCAGTTCCAAAATTACATGATTTCTAAGTGGCCTAATATTCGTGCTGCCCAGTCGGCTCATTTTCTTCCCAAAAGAGAAGCTTACTTGGAAAATCAAAATAGTAACAAAAAGCTGTTTGGTGAGTGTACAAAACCAGACCAAGGAAAATGCTTATGCTAAGCCTCCTCTAGCCAACCAGGTGCTTCTGCTGGCTCATTTGGGCTCCTTTTCCCTAAACAGGGCAAGAAACACACCACCCAGCTTCCTCTCCAAGCTCCCTTTTCAGTTTTCATTTATATCAAAGTTTACAGTGGAAGATCTCTAGCTATTTTAGGAAGCATGTTTCCAGGAGGCACTAATTGGCGTTTTAATGCTTTGTAGCTTCTGATAGTCTACCATCATAAGACCATAGGGTCATTCTTTTTGTTGTTGTTCAGTCATTTTTAGTCATGTCTGACTCTCTGTAATCCCATTTGGGGTTTTCTTGGCAAAGATACTGGAATAGTTTACCATTTCCTTCTCCAGCTCATTTTATAGATGAGGAAACTGAGGCAAACAGCATTAGACTTGCCCAGGGTCACACAGCTAGTACACTACTCCACCTAGCTGCCCTCATAGGATCATAGATCTAGTCAGTAAGGAAGGAAGGGTAAGGAAACAGCGTTTATTAAGCTTTAAGTACTAGGAAAACAAATATAAGCAAAAAGAAAGATAATCTCTGCCCTCAAAGAGCTTACATTCTAACAGGGGGAAATGACACACAAAACGCAGCTAAAAGTGGGAGAGGGCAGATTTTGAAGTCCAGAAAGTCAGGAACAGGGCTAAGAAGAGAAGGAAGTCAGACCAGCCTTAGCCCCTTCACAAAATGGAGACTCCAGGTGGAATTCACCAATGGGAGAAGGAGGTTGGGCCTTGAAGAGGGCAGATTTTATTTATGACCTACAGAAGCAAAATACTGTTAACAGAACAGTTACAAGCAAAACAAATTTCCTGATCACGAAATTGGGGCATGGGGATTGTTGTTGTTATTGTTTGCCTCTTTGGAAGACAGCCAATGACGTTATGATGTTGGGATCAGGGTACAATGTGTTCAGCTGTGGCTGATCAGTCCAATCTGAGATCAGAAGGCTTTACCCAGACCAGGCTCAAGTAGTCCTCTAGATCATTTGGGAGGACGTCTCTGGATTTGCACTGCTCACATTTCCTTTATGCTACTTTGATTCTGCTTTGCTTGTGAAATACAATGCCTTCTTTGATACAACCATGCCACACTGGGTGGTCCTGTGCCAGCATCTTCCATGTTTCACAATACGTACTAAACATCTTCAGAGAGATCTCAAGAGTTTCCTTGTACCACTTCTTCTGACCTCCATGTGAGCGCTTGCCTTATGCAAGTTCTCCATAAAATAGTCAAAATTTTAGGTAAGTGTGCATTTGGCATTCAGGCTACGTAGCCAGCCCATCAGAGTTTCACTCTCTGCAGTAGAGTTTGAATGCTTGGCAGTTCAGCTTGAGAGAGGACCTCACTGTAAGGTACCTTATCTTGCCAGGTAATCATCAGAATATTCCCAAAACAATTCAAGTAGAAGCAGTTCAATTTTCTGGCATGGCACTGATAGACTGTCCAGGTTTCACAGACATACAACAATGAGGTCAGCACAACAACCCGGTAGACCTTCAGTTTGGTAGGCAGTCTAATACCTCTTTTCTCCCATGCTTTCTTTCAGAGTCTCCCAAACATTTGACTAGCTCTGGCGTTACACGCATCAACTTTATCACCTATGTGGACATCCCTGGAAAGTATACTGCCAAGGTAAGTGAACTTACCCATAGTGCTCAAAGTTTCTCCATTTACTGTGACCTATGGTTCCACCTATGGATGGTGTGGTGCTGCTGACTGGTGGAGGATCTCTTTTTTCTTAGTGTTGATTATCAGGCCAAAATTAGCACAAGAGGCAGAGAATTGATCCACACTCTGCTGTATCTCAGTCTTAGAGGCTGCATTGAATGCACAAACACGTCCAAACAAAAGTTTGAGCACTAACTCTCCCTCTACTTTGGTCTTGGCTTGTAGCCTTTTCAAGTTAAATAGTTTACCATCAGTGCAGTAGCTGATCTTGAGGCCATTTTCATCCTCGTTGAAGAAGTCTGACAACATCTCTGAAAACATCATGCTAAGAAGCATGAGAGCAAGCCCACAGTCCTGCTTCACTCCATTGGTGACTGGTGGAGTAGGGATTAAAAGGGAGGAAAAGGCATAGTTCTAAACTTTGGGCATACAAATAATAAGACAATCCCTTTCCTCAAGGAGTTTACAACCTAATTAAAGAGAGGCTTGGGAAGAGTTTTTCTACTTTCCAGCCCAGAGAGGAGAGGTACCAGAGTGTAAGTAAAATAGGAGGTTGTTTTTGAGTTGTATTGCGTCTAGCTTTCCATTACCCCATCTGGGGTTTTCTAGGAAAAGACATGGGATTGGTTTGCTATTTCCTTCTTCACTTTACAGATGAGGAAACTGAGGTAAACAGGATTAAATGACTCGCCCAAGGTTACAGAGCTAGTAGTGTCTGAAGCCAGATTTGAACTCAGGTCTTCCTGACTCCAGGTCTAGCGCTCTATCCACTGCTGCCCTCAAGGAGTTTGCAGTCTAATTAAAAGGAAACTTAGGGAGGACTTTTTCCTCCTTTCCAACCCAGAGGGGAGAGGCACCAGAGAGTTATGAGGAGGTATTGAGTACCAAAGCTGAAGCAATCTCCATGATGCTGAGATTTCAGGTAACAAACTCATCCTGGAGGAAGTTCCTAGAATCAGAACCAAGCTGAGCAACAGACTTAAAGTCAGAAGGGACTTCTGAATCATCTGGTACAATCTTCTCATTCTACACATAAATAATATGAGTCTCAGAGAGGCTGAGGGACTTACTCAAGGTCACATGGGGAGTAAGCATCAGAGGAAATCAAGGAGCAGTCCATCCACCAGAGTGATTTCTGGCTTTTCTTAAATTTCATTATAGCAACAACATGCTTACTCAGAGGTCAGACTTCCAGTAAACACAACCCCCTGGACACAGCCTGAAGTAACCAAAATGGTACCCCAAATTGTAGATTAAAAGTCATTGTACTGAAATCATGACCTTTATTCTTCAAGAGAAGCTCTTCGCTGCTTCCTCAGAGGCTATTTTCTTATTCCTGTTCACTCTCAGTGATTAACAACCTTGATTACCTGGCTTCCCAGCCTACTGCAGGTTGGAAGCAGCAACCCAGAACAGCAATTGGCAGGGGAAGGAGGTTATTACAGGCAGGTACAGTGACAACAACCAGAAGAGACAGCTTGACAGTCATGGTGTAACATCTGGGGCTCTGGAACACATTGTAGAGGTATGAAGCGAAGCCTCAGAAAATTTATCTTTACAGATATGTAGCTTGGGCAAGAAAAACTGCTGATCAACAGAGATTCACCTTTCCAGTGAATACACTTCCAACTCTGGGGCAGGCACCAGACAGCTGCAAAGATAGAATGTCTGGGAAGGGAAGACAAAGACACATAGTCGTTGCCTCCCTTGTTCCCCAGTGACCTTCCCAGGCAAGATTTCACAAAATACATACACAGTTCAGTTGCACCCTTCCCCAAGCTCTGTAGGCCTACTTAAGTGAGTTCCAGCCTCAGACATTAACTAGCTGTTTGACCCTGGCTAAGTCAATTAACCTCTGTTTGCCTCAGTTTCCCCATGTGTAAAACATAGATAATAATAGCACCTACCTCCAAGGGTGTGATGAGGATCAAATGGGATAATAATTAGAAAGTGTCTTGTACAGAGCCTAGCCATAATAAGTGCTATATAAATATTAACTATTCTTAGTCACTTTTTTTTCCTGCTAGGCAATTGGGGTTAAGTGACTTGCCCAAGGTCACATAGCTAGTGTCAAGTGTCTGAGGCCAGATTTAACTCAGGTCAGAGCTCTATCCACTGCGCCACCTATCTGCCCCTATTCTTTGTCTTCTGATTCCTCTCTCCACTGATAAGGCAGTTCTACCCAAAGACACAGTGGAAATACAAACCACTCCAGTATCTTTGCCAGGAAAACCCCAAAGGGGATCACAAAGAGTCGGACACAACAAACTAAAAAAGATGCAAGCCCATTCCCTGAAACTCAGTACCCATTTATTCTTACTTTACACACTATTCTAACCAGCTGGATTATCCAGTTTACCACAGCCTATGACAAGCAGCAGAC
The DNA here is from genome assembly GCF_900497805.2 of Vombatus ursinus. NCBI lineage: Eukaryota > Metazoa > Chordata > Mammalia > Diprotodontia > Vombatidae > Vombatus > Vombatus ursinus. The sequence continues at coordinate 3,172,741 of NW_020949997.1, forward strand.
ATAGGGAAGGGAGTTACAGAGCATAGGTGCTGGTAGCAATAAGAAATGATAGGCAACAACCTGACAGCAAAAAAAGAAATGGGATAAATGACTAAAAAACAGGTGAAATAACTTAAAGTCTACACTAGTCTGAGGCCCTCTAGCATGATGCAAGCCCCTTAGAAAAAAACTTTTTAAAAATGGGTAAATGGTTAGGATCAATCAGAATAATGAGATTTCCACAATCTTTAGTTGCAAGGCAACTAAAGCGTTTAGCTTGCCAGAGATTTGGAATCAACATATTTCAGCACAACAAATGGTTTCACATATAGCATACCTCCTCTATGTTAATTTTTTAAGCCCCCAGAAGCTTCCTGAATTTCTCCAGGCATGCGGGGCAGGGGGAGGGAGGAAAGGAAACACATCAATAGGACCTGCATTCATCACGGGAAACTCTAATTTTAAATATAAGATCATACTTTAAACTCAAACAGATGCAGATGGGTGGTTTTCCCTAAGCCAAATCTATACCCAGAACACAGATTTCTAGAGGAAAATTCAGCCAAGGCCCCAGATACAAAAACAACACAGAGAACAAAAAGTTCCGATCACAATCAAGTCTGTTACTTGGGATTTTGTACCAATGGAATCATTGTGAACTCAATCCAGTGACGAGCCAGACTAAGCCAATTTCTCTCTCACCTCCAATCCCTCATCAGGGATGAAGAAGCTCTTTCAGGACACACAGATTCACCTGATAAATCATCCTATGCAATAAATTATGTGACACCTGAAATTCTAGAAGAAACTATAATTCCACGCTTTTGTTCACCCAGAGATGCTATTTAGCAACTTGCCAACTTATTCACAGACGTTGGAAATGGGGTGGGCTACTCCTAGGTGCTTTCAGAGGAGTTGACTCACCCCTGCTGAAAAGATATATTCATTTCTAGTTTTCTCAGAAGAAATTCATGTGCCACAAGCTTTGTCCATCTCCAGGTCAGAGAATGTGTTCATGAAGGCACCCTGATAGCAAAACTCTCATGGAATAAGATGGCAAATCTAATAATGTTCCTTTTCTTAGCCTTATGTCTTTTATATTTCTAGGTAATCATAAGAGTGGAGCTAGGAGGTTTACCTTTGACTATGCAAAGTAAGAAAAAGATTTAAGACTTTATTTAGGCTAAACATCAAAAGAAATCAGGAAACTTGGGTTCTAGGGGGCCATCATAAGATAATGGACAATTCATAACTTATCTAGACTTCAGATTTCTTATCTATAAAATGAGGTTAGACTAAAGGATTTCTAAAGTCCTCTCCAGCTCTGAAACATTCTCTATAAGCCAAATATTGCATCATCCTAATACATCTTACAAGTAACCATAGCTTTAATTATTTTTGTTTTGGTAGTCCTCATAGTGAGAAAAGACTAGATGAGTTCCTTGTTCCAGTCCTTACCAAGAAAGATGTTGGGAGATGTACACTCTCATATACCTCTTGAAGTAGTCATATACTGAGCATTATACAATTTTAGATCTTGAAGATATCATGTAGTTTAGTCCCCTCATTTTATACATGAAAACACTAAGAAACATCATATGTAGTGTGATAAATGTATAGCATGTTGTACACCAATAGAACCAATAGTGGTCTGCAAACTGCTTGGGTGTTCATGAAAATGGTTCAAGGAGTTCACATTAAAAATTCTTTAATGATGCCTTAAGCAATAAATAATTGTTAAAAAAAATAATGCGAGTGGTATATTAAATTACCCTAAGGGTTCACATCTTTTTTTGTTGTTGTTGAATGGGGTTCCCAAAACAACAACAAAAAAAGGGGACAAAGGAAGACAAAACTTGTAGAACATTGAGAACCATTGCTCTGGATCAGTTACTCCCAAGTTTTTCTCATTGAAAGCTTGGGATGAAAAAGAACGACCTTGTAAGCTTCTGGACAGTTCTGAGTGGTTAGTTATTATTGTTTAATATAATTGATATGACATACTGATTTTTAGAAGGGCAGGGAAGGGTAGGGAAGGGAATAAACATTTATTAAGTACTTCATAACTGTGCTAAGGATTTTTAAAGTATTTACTGTTGGAAGAATTTATGACCAAACAGGAGATAGAGAACGTTATGAAATGCAAAATGGATAATTTTGATTACATTAAATTGAAAAGTTTTTACACAAAGCCAATGCAACTAAGATTAGGAGGGAAGCAGAAAACTGGGAAAGAATTTTTACAACCAGTGTCTCTGATAAAGGCTTCATTTCTAAAATATATAGAGAACTGAGTCAAATTTATAAGAATACAAGTCATTCCCCAATTGATATATGATCAAAGGGTATGAACAGGCAATTTTCAGAGGAAAAAATTAAAGCTATCTATAGTCATATGAAAAAATGCTCTAAATCACTATTGATTAGAGAAATGTAAATCAAAACAACTCTGAGGTACCACATCACACCTATCGGATTGTCCAACGTGACAAAGCAGGAAAATGATAAATGTTGTAGAATTAGAACACTAATGCATTATTGGTGGGGTTGTGAACTGATCTAACCATTCTGGAGAGCAATTTGGAACAATGCTCAAAGGACTACAAAAATGTGCTTACCCTTTGACCTGGCAATACTGCTTCTAGGGCTATATCCCAAAGACTCCATAAAAATGGGAAAAGGACCCACAAGTACAAAAATATTTGTAGCAGCTCTTTCTGTGGTGGCAAAAGAATTGGAAATTGAGGGGATGCCTACCAATTGGGGAATCGCTGAACAAGTTGTGGTATATGAATGTAATGGAATACTATTGTGCTATAAGAAATGATGAGCAGACAGACTTCAGAAAAACCTGGAAAGACTTATACGAACTGATGCTGAGTGAAGTGAGCAGAACCAAGACAACATTGTACGCAGTAACAGACACAATGTGCAATGACTAACCTGGACAGACTCATCTCCTCTCAGTAATGCAATGATCCAAGACAAACTCCAATGGACTCACGATGGAAAATGCTGTCCACAACCAGAAAAAAAGAACTATGGAGTCTGAATGCAGAAAGAAGCACATTATTAGATCTCTCTCTTTTTTTTTATTTCTTCTTTCTTGTGATTTCTCCCATTGGTTCTAATTCCTCTTTACAACATAACTAATGTGAAAATAGATTCAATATGAATGTATATGTAGAGACTATATTAGATTGCACACCATCTTGGGTTGGAGGAGGAGAGAGATGAGGAGAAAATTTGGAACTCAAAATCTTATGGAGGGGCACCTGGGTGGTGCAGTGAATAGAGCACTGGCCCTGGAGTCAAGAGAACGTGAGTCCAAATCCAGCCTCAGACACTTGACACTAACTAGCTGTGTGACCCTGGGCAAGTCACTTAACCCCATTGCCTAGCCAAAAAAAAAAAATTATGGAAGTGAATATTGAAAACTAAAAATAAATTTTTTAAAAGCAAAAAGAATAATATTTACTGTTGGCTGGAGAAATAGCAGAGTTATAAACCTGAGGACCTTGGACCGGGGGAGACACAAGTCCAAGTTCCTAGAAAGAGTAAGGTCATGTTGGTGGCTGGGGACCTCTGACGGAATGGGGTGGTAAGAAGCAGCCTCCATTAAAATGATTTGGGGTGGGGAACCTGCAGCCTCAAGGCCACATGTGGCCTTCTAGGTCCTTGGGTGTGGCCTTTTGACTGAGTCCAAACTTCACAGAACAAATCCTTTTATTAAGGGGATTTGTTCTGTGAAATTTGGATTCAGTCAAAGAGCCGCACTTGAAGACTTAGAGGGCCACATGGGTCTTTGAGGCTGCAGGTTTCCCATTCCCGCATTCTAATCTCATTTTATACATAAGAAATCTGAAGTCCAGACAGGTTATGAATTATCCGATATCTCACAATGACCCACCCCGTGGGGCTGGGACTAGAACCCAGATTTCCTGCTTTTTAAAAAATGTTTATCTCCAATAAGGTCTTGAATCTTTTTCTCACCTTGCATAGTCAAAGGTAAACCTCCTAGCTCCACTCCTATGATTACCTAAAAATACAAAAAAAAAAAAAACCAACAACATAAGAACAAGAAAAAGAAAGTTATTAGACTTGACATCCTATCCAATGAGAGCTCTGCTATTGAAGAGCCTCCATCAATACATTATCTGACCTGGAGAAGGCCAAAGCTTGTGGCACATGAATTTCTTCTGAGAAAACCAGAAGTGAGTATCTCTTTAGGATGATGCCTCCGTAAGACATTAGGCTGGGTAGGGTGAACTCTTGTAAACTTTGGGCAAGAGTAGTGCCACTTCAAGCCACTGATCAAGTCACTTTTTAGCTCTATGATTTCTCATGCCTTAATCTTATATATGCATTAAAGCCTTAATCTTCCCATGTCAGTAAACTTCCGTGAGCTCATTTTGTTTCATCAGGGGAGGAACAAGGGAAGGTCAGGAAAGCAGATGGTGCTAGATTATGATCCTCAAAGGTTTGAGTGATTGAGAGAGTGCTGGACCAGGAAAGTGAAAATGATTCCTGAAGTCCTAAGGCAGGGGTTCTTGTCCATGGATAAATTTCAGGGGGTATATGAACTTGGATGGGACAACATATTACATACTTATTTTTACTAACCTTTAACTGGAATTTAACATTTCCTTCAATTATTTAAAATCATTTTTGTGAGGAAGGGGTCCAGAGGCTTCACTAGACTACCAGAGGGGTCTACAACACACACAAAAAAAGGTGAAGAATTTCTACTCTAAGGGATGGGTTCATACTTTTGTGGGGTTTTTTTTTTTCAATTAAAAATTTTAATTATCAACAATCACTTCCATAAGCTTTTGAGTTTTAAATTTTTCTCCCCCTCCTTCCCCACCTCACTCCCCAAGGTGGCACACAATCTAATATAGACTATACATATACATTCCTATTAAACATATTCTCACATTAGTGATGTTGTAAGTAAGAATTAGAACCAATAGGAGGAACCACCAGAAAGAGGAAACAAAACACAACAGAAGGAAAAAAATAGCAAATAGTATGCTTCAGTCTGCATTCAAACTCCATAGTTCTTTCTTCTCTGTGGATAGCATTTTTCAATCATGAGGCCTTTGGACATGTCTTAGATCCTTGTATTGCTGAGAAGGGTTGAGTCTATCAATATTAGTCATCACACAACAAGACCGTTACTGTGTACAACGTTCTCCTGGTTCTGCTCACTTCACTCAGTATCAAACCATACAAGTCTTTCCAGGTTTTTCTGAAGTCAGCCTGTTCATCATTTCTAATAGCACAATAGTGGTCCATTACATTCATATACCACAGCTTGTTCAGTCATTCCCCAATTGATGGGCCTCTTCTCAATTTCCAATTCTTTGCCACCACAAAAAGAGCTGCTACAAATATTTTTGTACATGTGGATCCTTTTCCATTTGTATGATCTCTCTGGGATATAGCCCTAGAAGTGCTATTGTTGGGTCAAAAGCATACTTTTGGTCTCAAGAGAATGAGGTATGTCTCAAGATTCTCACCAAGGGCTGTGACTTTACAAACCCTAAATAGGATACCAGCAAGGCCGGTGAGTAAGAGAATAATAACATCATAATAGCTAGCATTTTATTCTCAGTAATACAATAATCCAAGACAATTTCAAAGGATTCATGATAAAAAATGCTATCCACTTTCAGAGAAAGAACTGATAGAGTCTGAATGCAGATCAAAGCATACTATTTTTCACTTACTTTATTTTTTTCATGTTTTTTTCCCCTTTGGGTATGTGTCTTCTTTCACAACATGGCTAATATGCAAATATATTTTGCATGATTGCATATATATAACCTGTATCAAATTGCTTACCATCTCAGGGAGAGGAGAGGTGAAAGAGAGAGGGAGAAATTTGGAACTCAAAATTTCTAAAAAATGAATGTTAAAAATTATCTTTACATGCAATTGGGAAAAAATAAAATATTATTTTCTTAAAATTTAACTAATAGCTAGCATTTATATAGCACTTTACAAATATCTCACTTGGTACTCACAACAACCCTAGGAGGTAGGTACAATTATTATCCCCATTTTACAGATGAGGAAACTGAGGCACAAGAAAGCTAAGTGACTTGCCCAGGTCCATATAGCCAGTAAGCATCTAAGGCCAGATTTAAACTCGGGGCTTACTCACTCCAAGTACTGCATTCTATGTACTGCAAAATCTAATTGCCTGAGAAACACTAACCTAAAATAGGTAATTTTTTAGTGATGAAGTTTACCTTGTAACAGTGATTGTTTTGAAGATATTAAGCCCAAAGGAGGAAGCAATCATGTAGTAGAAAAAGCCACAGACTCAGCGTCAGAAGACCTGAATTCATGGCCCCAATTCACCATTTAATAGCTGTGGGACCTTGGGATGATCTCTCTGAGCATCAGTTTTCCCTTTGTAAAATGGGTCTCAATAATGCTGTCTTACAGGGCTGTTGCTATGCAAGTAATTTGTGAACTTTAAATATAAAAATGAGTTATTGTAATGCTTTATTATATTATTTATCATAATACATATTACATTATAAAGATTCCCCAAATTAAACCGAGAGTGATGCTCATTTCTTCACACTAAATATTTATTTTTCTAACTTCAATGGCATGTTAAATACAGAATATCCCAAAAGACTTAGGGTAGCTACTAAATCTTAGAACTGAATTAATACTTTTGGGACAAACTGTATAAATTATAAAGGCTATTTTTTTAAAATTTCATTTCCATTTGCATATATATAGAAGAGTTGGAAGATGCTAGACCTAATAAGCATTTAACATCACAAAAAGTGGAACTGACTACATCTTAACAGACAGGAAACAGGAGATTACTGATGTGGGAGTAATTTCGAAGCCAGTCGTCTATGTACGGTCAGATCATAAACGGGTTAGAACAAAGGATCAAGATGGGAAGATGATAATGAGAATAATTACAGAATCTCCAATTGAACTTGTTTAAATAAGTTGTTGACTCTGAAAAATGAAAGCTGGATAAAACTAATGTCATTGACACTAAGATTTGGAGCCTAGCAGCTATGTTCCCAGTAACTAGTTAGCTCTTCTGCGGCGTCACGACTGAAAAGCATTGGCAGTCTCTTAAGGCATCAGAAAACTCTAGCACCCTCTTATCTCACCCGCACCTCCAAATCTTCAATGCCACTGGAACTTCTCAAGTACTAGGATAGCATGCAAGTCTCTTCGTGCCCTCAACCCAGAATCACAGAATCAGTCACAGAACTTCAAAATTGGAATTTGCCTCAGAGGTTGTCTAGAGCAACCATTCCCTGGTCAAGAACCATCCCATAATGGTCACCAATGTTCTAACATTTATAGTTGTTGCTGCATCATTTCAGTCATGTCTGACTCTTCATGACCCCATTTGGCGTTTTCTTGGCAGAGACATTGGAGTGGTTTGCCATTTCCTTCTCTACTTTACAGATGAGGAAACTGAGGCAAACAGATCTGAGAAACTTGACCAGGGTCATACAACTAGTTAGTATCTGAGGCTAGATTTGAATTTGGGTCTTCCTGACTCCAGACCTGGAGCTCTATCCATTGCACCATGTAGCTGTCACAACAGCTAACTCTTCATAGTGCTAATATTTAATACTTATAAACTGTCTAGATTCTTAGAAGTTGGTCAGTTAGCATTTATTAAGCACCTACTATGCATGAGGCACTGTGCTAAGCACTGGGGATACAGAGAAAGGCAAAATATAGTCCTTGCCCTCAAAGAGCTCTTAGTCTACTGGGGGAGACAGATGCAAATAAAAAAAATAAATACATGTTAAATTAGGAGGTGGTCTCATAGGGAAGGTGCTAGGATTAAGGAAGACTATGAAAGCCTTCTTATAGAAAATGTGATTTTAGTTGAGACCTGAAGGAAGTCAGAGAAGCCAAGAGATGGAGATCAGGAAGAAGAGTGTTTCAGGCAAAGAGGCCAGCAAGTGAAAATACCCCCAAATGAAGAGATTGTGTGTCACGTGCAAAGAGGCCAGTGTCATTGTCTTTCAGGTACTACTGCAATGTCTAATGCTAGTTGAAAGGCAACCCTGGGACTCCTAAAAGTGTTTTCAATGGAGCTCAGGCTCTAGCAAGCTGTACCATGCCATCAAGTTTTCCACTACAGTCCCCAGTGAAGCACCATCTGTTGCCCAAGGTCCAAGCTAGGTAAATATGATGAGACTCCTTAGCAGCAATCTGGATGAACGACTGAATGGTAAATTCTTTGGCCATGGAAGGCAAAAGAATACTCAAATTTAGTGTAGAATTCAATACTTCAATGTTCTAACATCCTTTACTTTTTTTCACTATTACTTACTCCATTTCCTTATTAAACCTATGAAAATGTAAAGCTGGGCCATGTAAGATTCGAACAGTGCTCAGAGCAATCTGGCTCTATTTTCTTGTACCTAAACTAATGAAACCTCTACGTTTATGTGACTGGAATTATGTGTCTGGTTTTTAACAGTAGCATAATAGAATGTCAGAGTTGGAAGGCACCTCATAGGACATCAAGTCCAGCCTGTACCCTACATAACACCACCACCAAGTGATTATCCAGACTACTTGAAGACTTCTAGTGAAGAGGACAGTGCTACCTCCTGAGACAACTCATTACCCCTTTGGACAACTCTAATTGTTAGGGAATTTTTCCTCACACTGAGCCTAATTTGCTTCCCTGAAATTTCTACCCACTGCCTCTACTTCTTCCTTCTGAGGCCAATCAGAATAAGGCTGATCTCTCTTTCATTTAACAGCCTTTTAAATATTTCAAGATAGATTTCTCTCTCATGGAAATAACCATTGGTAATTTATGGCACTATGATTCTTTCCATCATTCTTTAAGCCACCTACAATTTTGATTCTTCTGAGATCAGGGTATGCCATGATTTACAGTTAGATCACATTACTGAGACATTATTGATGTTAAAAGGTGGTCTTTGTGGCAGGGAACAGCCATAACCAAGTAAGATAAATTCTAAGCAAGTAATTTTTTTGAAAAAAAATTAAATTGGTTTTGAAAGGACATATTGGTTAATAAAGCACAGGAATACTAGCTATAGAGTCCAGGCAGAAAATAAATATGTAGCATAGTCAGAGTTGTTCTAGTAAATGCTTAACAACTAACTATCCAGGGGTAAAAAATACCCACAACACACTTTTAAGTTTAATCTGCATTATTAACCCATTTTCCATCACTATAGTAAATCTAGTCAATTGACATACCAGTACGTCAATTAGCATTTGCTGATTTCCAAGGTGTAAATGCTCACACTGAAGGTTTAATCGTTGGCTCCTGAGCTGGGTGGAGCAGGCTCTGGCACAACCCTGACATGGCTGCCTCTGACATAGCAGTTGGTGATTAGTTGGCATTACTGCTGGTAGAAGACATTCATGCCTCTTTCATCCTCACAGCTTCAAGGAAAGGGATTGATCTTAGATCTGGCAGTCTCCCTCACCAAAGAATTCTAACACCCCAACCTCAACTTATCATGAAGAGAAGTAAGACAGAGGATATTTTTCTACCTTTCTATAGCCCTGATTTGGATCACAACCAGAAATTGAGGGCCAATGGTCTAATCTTTTAAAAGACTAGAGATAAATAAATCATCAGGACCATAGACAGCAGGTACCTGAGAGTTTCAAAGAAATTTAAGGATAAAAATCACAAAACTATAGGACAAAATTAACAATGCCTAATGACTGGCATGTTGCCAACGTGATTCCACTCAATAAGAAAGGCTCCAGAAGAGACCCTGGGAATTATAGATTAATGAGTATTTAATTAATCAAACAATCAACAATCATTTAATGAATGGCTACTATGTTCAGTACACTGTGGGCAAGCATACCCTTCAGGGGAAAAGAAAGGATTTTTTTTTAAAAGGAATGCATGCCTGATTAAGCTACCAGAGCTTTTGAAGTGTGTGGGCAGTGTGGGAATCAGTGGCTTTTAGGTAGACTTTGAGAAAGCCTTTGGTTAGTTTTTGCATCTAAGCTTTAAAAAAAAAATGAGTCAGGTTGAGAATGGTGGAAATTTATCATGGGTAAGGGAATGGCTTAAAGACAAAAAATAATAAGGACAAACAGCCACTTCTCTGAATACAGGAGTGGCAACAACCTAGAGCTGGCTCCTGGGACTGGCCCTATTTCCCATAAATAGATAGAGAGTACATAGTGACATCTCAAAGTTTGTAGGTGACACTACACCAGCAAAAAGGCATGCCAAAAGGGAAAATCTTCAGAAAGGTCATTTAAGGACTTTGTGAATGAGCAGAAAAGAGGCAGCTGAGTTTCAAAATGAGAAAAGATAAGAGATAAAAAGGAAGAGGGGAACCAGATGATGATGATGATGATAGCTCACATTTATATAGCACTTTTAGATTTGCAAAATGCTTTCTCGATGCCAGGAGGCATCCACCATTCCACCTGGCTGAAGTCACTGCCCTCTGCTTCCAGTCAGCACCATGATCCTTCTCATTGTTGTTCTCTTAATTCTGTTCTGTGGCTTCCAACTTTTCAGCTCTCCTTCCACAGATGTTCCACTACTCCATTTCCACTCTTCTCCATTCCAAGAAACAGCATGAGTCCTTTTCCCTGCTGTTCTGCCCTCTGGCAGTTGCTCCCTGGTTCCTCCCCAGGAGATAGTGCCAGCTCTCAATCAGCTGAATCACGGGGGAAATCACCCAGAAGCCCAGAGGATAGTATTACACTTGTGTGGTTCCTTCAAAGAAGGATGAGAATGGCTGCAAGCCATGTATTTCTGTTCTTCCATGGCTAAATCCCACAGCCCCATAGCACAAGCAAAGTGGATGGGACAAACAAAGGGAATGGGGGTGGAAAATGGTCTTCTATTCCCTCTGAGCCCCAGAATCTTCATTTCTGATTTCTCTATGAGTTTGATCTCCTCCTTCCCCCAGAGCCCAGGTAATGAGCTTCCCCCTGAAAGGGGTGGAGATGAGCATGGCACTTTGGAGCTCCCTTCACCTCCCATCTGCCTCCAGGTGGCTGCACCAGGTCATGCACATTATCCAGGGTGACTTCTCTGAGCTATTCAGAAGCTCTCCAGACACCCAGGAAGGAGAAAAGAGGAAAGGGAGAAGATGCCATGTGCTCTTAGCCCTTGTATTTGTGACTCACTCACACTGGAAGGGGTAATCTTGACACATTGGCAAAGATTCATGCCCAGGCTACATTTTGTAAATTGTAAAGCTCTCTACAGATATATGGCATTGTGCTCCAGTTGGCTGCTTAGATTGGAGAATGAGTCAATCCTCATCTCAATCCTCTATTTCTAGCTGGCTGGGGAGACCTCAGACTATGCATCATCCCATCCAACCACCTGGATGCCCTGATTGAGTATGTTGCCATCTGCCCTGTTGCTGTGCACTAACTCTTCTCCCCCCTCCACTCACCCACTCTGCCAGTTTTCACCTCTTGCTAAGAAAAGAATGAAATAATCAAATCAACTCCTGAAAAGTATGTGCCAATCTACCACGCTATGGTTCCACAAACAATCTCAACTGCCAGAATTAAAACTCCTCTTTCTGGTCATTACTCCCAACAAGTATTAAAGACCTTAGAGGCAGCTAAGTGGCATGATTATGGGACCAAACCAAACATTAGTAGAATCTAAGCTTCTTGAGCACAGGGATGGGCTCATTTTAAAATTTGTATGCCCAGTGCCTGTTGGTTGTAGGTACTTAGTAAATGCATGTTGATTAATTGAATAGTTGATCAGCAGCTAGGTGGTAGTGCACAGAGCACTCACAAGATATGGAGTCAAGAAGACCTGAGCTCAAATCTGACCTTGGACACTTACTAGTTGTGTGATCCTGTACAAATCACTTAACCTCAATCTGCCTCATTTTCTTTAACTGTCAAATGAGGATAATAATAGCACCTACCTCACAGGGTTATTATGAAGATCAACTGAAATAATATTTACAAAGTGCTTAGCATAGTACCTGGCACATAGTAGGTGAATAATAAATGTTTATTCACCTTGATTGAAGTATGCAGGATTTCATTAGTGCAGCTACTCTCACTGGGCAGCTAGATGGCACACTGGGCCTACAGTCAGGAAGTTGTCATTGAATTATTTTCAATCAAGTCCAACTCTCCATGACCCCATTTTCAAATCCAACTTCAGTACTAGCTGTGTGACCCTGGGCAAGTCACTTAACCCCAATTGCCTAAAAAAAAAAAATCCAACTTCAGACACTTACTAGCTATGTGACCCTGGGCAAGTCACTTAACCCTAACTGCCTTAGTTTCCTCATCTATAAAATGAGCTGGAGAAGGAAATGGCAAACCATTCCAGTATCCCTGCCAAGAACACCCCAAGTGGGTCTCAAAGAGTCAGATATGACTGAATAAGAACTGAACAAGAAAAATTCTCTCCAGTGATAGTTAACAATTCCTCCATGCCTTAGTAAAATGTTTAATGAATTTCTTGGTCAAAAATCTATCAATCAATCAACAAGCATCTATTAAGTGCCTACTATGTGCCAGGCACACACTAGGTGTTAGGGATACAGATATAATAGATAAAATGATCCCAATTTGCAAGAAATATACAAAATTCATCTTCTGGTGTTGCTCCTCTAAACCTAGTTAGTCTGGCCCTATAGTTCATCCCTAGGTCTATACTTAGGGCCTCTCCAACTTGATAGGCCTTGACACACATTCCTGGCAGAACTTCCAAGAACTCATGGTCACCTCCATGTTACAATGATGCAACTATCCATTCCAGAAGAGATGGATTTAGATTGCAGAATGTGACACATATATATGTTACAATCTGCAACCTAAATCCATTTATATATTAATATATTTGATATATTTGTGCATAATATATTTTATATGGTAATGTATAATATATTTGTATATAACATATTTATATATTTCTGTATACAGTCATTAAGGAAATTTGTTTTGCTTGACTATGCATATTTGTTATAAAGATTTTGTTTTTCTTTTCTTTTTTGTTTTCAATGGAATAGGGGATGGGAGGGAGAAAAATAGATTTCTGTTAACTTTTTAAAAATAGAAAGGTAGGGGCAGTAGTGTGCTGGAGTCAAATCAAAATCGCTCTTGAAAGCCAATTGCTAAATTTTCAGTGTTAGCATTTACACCTTGAAAATCATCCTCAATTATGGCTTCAAATATTGTTTAGTTGACTGTCTAGACTTTAGAACATTGTGGGAAAAATGTTAGTGAAGCAGATTAAATTTAAAAGTACATCACAACTGTGCCCAAAGGGCTATAAAACTGTGATCCTTTGACCCAGTAGGGTCTAGGTCTGTATCCCAAAGAGATCATAAAAACAGGAAAAGGACCCACACGTACAAAAATATTTATAGCAATTCTTTCTGTGGTCGAAAAATTAGAAATTGAGGGGATGGCCATTAGTTGGGGGATGGCTGAACAAGTTGTGGTATATGAATGTAATGGAATACTGTTGTTTCATAAGAAATGATAAGCAAATGAACTTCAGAAAAACCTGGAAAGACTTACATGAAGTGTTGCAGAGTGAAGTGAGCAAAACCAGGAAAACATTGTACACAGTAACAGCAACATTGTGCGGTGACCAACTTTGATAGACTTAACTCTTCTCAGCAATACAAGGATCTAAGACAATTCCAAAAGACTCTTGATGGAAAATGCTGTGCACATCCAGAAAAAGAACTATGGAATCTGAATGCAGACTGAAGCATAATATTTGCTCTCTCTTTCTCTCTCTCTCTTTTTTTGTTTCTTCTTTCTCGTGGTTTCTCCCATTGGTTCTAATTCTTCTTTACAGCATGACTAATGTGGAAATATGTTTAATATGATTGTACATGTATAGCCTATATCAGATTGCATGCCATCTTGGGAAGGGGGGAGCAGAGGGAGGGGAAGAAAATCTAAAACTCAAAATCTTGTAGAAGTGAATGTTGAAAACTAAAAATAAATAAATAAATAAAGTTTTAAAAAATTATTCAGACCACAAAAAAAAAGTTTATCATAGATGTATGTGTCTCCTCCCTTCACCAATGCTAGTTAATAAACACTTACCAGTATACCCCTGGTGAGAATGGTGCTACAGATGTGGAGCATTGTATGCACTTTAAGTGTGACAGAGGTCACTCTATTATTAATTTTACTTAATTGTTTTACTTTTTACAAGAGACCTCTCACACAGAGGGGGTAATCTGTAAATGTTTTTAGAATAAAAACAAAAACCAATAAAACAAAGAGAGAGTAGGGGGAGAGAGGAAGAGGAAGAGGAGGAGAAGGAAGAGAGAGAGAGAAAGAGAGAGAGAGAGAGAGAGAGAGATTCACTTACTTATGTCCAGTGTCCAGGCAGGTCACACTGAGACTGAGGCCGATATTAACAATAATCTGTTGGTAATCCTCCTTATGAGGATAATTGTGAGCTTTAAAGGTTTAGTATTATGGTTAAGACTTGTATTTTTATTCTGTAGAAGTTATTATTGAAAGATCTGTATGTTGTCAGACTAATGAGTTCCCTGATGGTCCACAGGCTTCGTAGGTCAACTTTTACTAGATGTGTGTGTTCATTACTGAGCTAAGACTGTCCCTGTGGTCTCCTCTCTGATGAGCCCTATTAAAGACCTTAGAGGCAGCTAAGTGGCATGATTATGGGACCAAACCAAACATCTGGGCCTGGGGGGAGGAGGGGAGTCTCAACTTCTTCTGCCTCATTATCTAAAAATACTCAGGATTGGAGATCCCTAGGGCAGAAGGTGTCTCAGAGACCATCTAATCCAACTCCTTCATTTTATAGATGATGAAACAGAAGGCCCGGGAAGGGGCAGCTGGGTGGTACAGCAGACAGCGTGCTAGACTTACAGCCAGGAACCAGCCTGTTCGAAACCAGCCTCGCACTTATTAGCTCTGTGCCCCTGGGCAATTCACTTCAGTCTCTGTTTCCTCGTAAATACTACCTATACAGGGTTGTTGTAAAAATCAAATGAGATATTTTTAAAGCACTTATCAGATGAGGAAAGCAATGTCAGGAAGGCCTACAAGGACCCTGACAGAGTTTCTAGTTCAAATGAGTAAAGACAAAAAAAAATTCTCGGTGAAGTACTGATCTTAAAATTCTTTTATTTCGTCTTAAATTGGATAGTTGGGTTAAAACTATGTTTTATAATGGCTTCCTAAACCTAGAATAAAATGAAATACATTTGGCTAGGATCATGAATGCAACCGTTTTACTTTAAAGAAATATTCAGTGACGAAAGGCAAACCTTACATAGGACCTGACAACAGATTTTTTAAAGATGTTTTAAAAAAAAAATAACCTTTCCAGTTTATGTAACTGAATTAAGAGGTAAAATGCTAATCATTTTAGATTTGCTACTAGAAACCATGAACAAAGTTACTATGCACTGTTCTTAAGCAATAAACTTATCTTTGTTTGCTTTCTGGAAAAAAAAAAACAACACTTATCACAGTGCCTGGAATATAGTAGTCGGTCAATAAACACATAAATGTTTGCTCCCCTTGCCCAACCCCCTATGCCTCAATTTCTTCATCTGTAAAATGGAGATAATAATAGCACCTACCTCCCAGGGTGTTTGTGAGAATAAAACATGATAATATTTGGGTTTTTTTGGTTTGTTATAGAGACAATTGTAGTTGAGTGACTTGCCCAGGGTCACACAGCTATTAAGTATCTGAGGCCAAATTTGAACTTAGGTCCTCCTGACTCCAGGACCAGTGCTCCATCTGGCATAATAATATTTGTAAGGCATTTTGCAAACCTAAAGTGCTATATAAATGCTACATTTCATTATTATTAGTGTCATTTACAGATAAGGAAACTGAGGCACAGAGACCTTAAGGTGACCATATAAGGCAATATAAGTTGGCTGTATAGCTATATGTGGGGTTTATTATGAATATCAAATAAGATAACATATATAAAATCTGACTTCAGATACTTATTAGCTTTGTGACTCTGGCCACCTCAGTTTCCTCAACTGAATGGGAGTAATAGCATGTATCTCTCATGGAGGTTCTAAAGCTCAATTGAGAAAATGTAACTTGTTTTCTTCCTTGCAAACCTTAAAGGTCACACAGGGAATAACCAATAGTGATAGGATGTGAACCCACATCCTCTGACTCCAGGGCCAGTAGTCTTCCCCTGTACCACACACACACACACACACACACACACACACACACACACACACACACACACACACACACACACACACTACCTTCTTCCCTTATCTTTTCCTTTAAAAAGAAATGCCCTAACAAAGTACCCTGTCTGTGAGCTTTTGAGATCCTATTTGATATAGGTTTTCCAACCAGAGCTCATAGCAATGAGAATTAATCACACAGTATAAATGGAAAGCCAGCTTTTGCATTTCAAATGAGGAGAAATTTCAATCAAAATCCACATTTAAATAATGTGAAATGTTAAGGGTTTCTAACCTGGGGAATCATGAGTGAGGCTGCTAATGTGTTCTGGGGCAAAACCCATCTAGTGAGAGCCAATGCCAACTGTCAGGAGATGAGATTTCCTAATGTGATTTCTCAAAGAGGATTTAATGAGGGAAAAGTCCCTAATGAGGACCCTTTTGGACTTTCCTATTTGCTTTGTTGTCGGGTCTGGCCCTGCTCTGCTTTTATGAGTCCAGGAGAACCAGCTTCCTATTCTAGGGCCTATATGAGATGACATCGTCATTCAAAATGCATCCTCAGCCCAAAGGTCCAATGAAATGAAACCCTGCATCTCCTAGCCTTTGGGAAGAATGCCTTTGACATGCAGCCCCACAGACTGCCCCTCTTACTCCGCTGGCCTCTGCTTTATGGCAGGATTGCTCAAACTTACCTACAGATGTCAAGAGAAAGAATGGCTTGGAGCTTGTCAATAAATGTTCTTCTTTTCTTTTCTCTTTCTTTGAGACATGTTAGGAAGTGAAGAAAGTCACTGTCTACTTTTGCTTCCCCCCCCACCCCCACTCATTTTTTCTAATTTCCCTCCATCCCTTCTTTTAGATTATTCTATAAGGTCTTCGAAACTCCTTACCCTTTCTGAGCAATGCATTTTTTAGTACTCTTCCTCCTTACATCCTGCCTTGTCTTCTGCTCTTTCCCTCAATATCATTTCCCACCTAGCTGTTCACCTGGATTTCATCATTGTCTCCAGAAACACATCTTTCTGCAAGATCAAATCATTTATGAAACTCACACCTCCTCAGTGTGAGGTGCCCTGCCCTTTGGGTCCTTCTTCCCTCTGATAGAAGAAGGTGGAGGGTGGAAATAGGAGACCTAATCCCAGGTCCTCTATTTAAGGAGGGGACCCAGGGCAGACACATTATTTCCCACCTAGCTGCAAGACTTTATTATGCCTCTGTGTTGAGTACCTTCCCTCCATTCCCCTTTCCTCCTTTTCATCTTTTTTTATGTTTTCTTTCCCTATTAGAATGTAAGTTCCTTGAAGACTGGAACTGTCTTTTGCCTCTCTCATCCCCCAGTACTTAGCACTGTGCGTGGCACATAGTAGGCACTTAATAAATGTTTATTGGCTAATTACTGACTGACAGACATGAAGCCTCATTGACTTCTTCTTCTAAAAAAAAAGAGTCTTACCGATGCATTGATCGATTGTTTGTTTTTAAATATCACTATTCCCCAATAACTTCCCCTCCTCAGAATCCAAACAAACCAACACATTACCCACATTGGACAACACATTTCTCATTCTGTACCTGGTCAGACAATGCATTTCTCATTCTGCACCTGGAATGTACAACCTTGCTACCAAGATCAGGGAGGTGTATCTCAGTGTTGGTCCTCTAGAAATAAGATTAGTCATTACATTGATCTGATTCTGATTTACTGATAGATTTTAAAGTCTCTTAGAACCTTTTCCAGTGATGTGATCATTATGTATCTTGTTCTCTTAAGTCTGCTTATTTTACTCTGTAGCCATTAAAAAAAGCCTTCCCAAATTGCTCTCAATTCCTCATATTTTTTGTTTCTTAGCTCACTTTAATATATCATTATATTACTATACTTCCTAAACATCTCCAGCTGTGTCTCAAGTGACATTTGGGCTGCCACATCCACTCTTTCCCCACTGGAAAATTAGGCTCCACCGCCTTAAGCTTCCTTAGCCTTTGTTACAAGAACTTTGTCCAAGAACTTACTCAGCACCAGGCCTCCGGATCACTTCTTAGACCTCTCCAGTCATACTCCTCTCCTTTATGTGTTATCTTCCATTAAAATGTAAATTCCTTAATAGCAGGGAATAACACATTTATTTGTATGTCTAAAGATTAACATAGTACCTACTACATAGTAAACATTTAATTTTTTTAATCTACCCATCTATAACACAATTTGTTCAGGCATTCCCCAAATAAATGCTGAGTATTTGCTTTTTTCCTATCATAAAAAATTCTGCTATGACTATGTTAATATGTCTTTGACCTCATTGGAGTATATTTTAGCTTCTTTACCAAGCTTTCACTTAAGCTTAAAAGTTCTCATTAGGCTTAAGAAAATATAAAAGCCAGTAGAATCACTAGTTTAGATTATAAAATCATTTGTCAAATAGAGAGAAGGATTGTAGAAGATTATGAGCAGCATCACCTCAACAAAAAAAAAAGAAAGAAAAACAATGAAAGGCAAAATCCATTTAAAGAAGGCTTGACAAGAGAACCAAATAAGCAAGGTCACCCTGAGAGTTTTTAAGGATAAAAACTGAAAGACAACAAACAGAAGAAAGAAGGAAACGATCTGCAAATAGTTCTATAGTGAATACTTTTCATCATCAAGGAAAGAGGAGACACCAAACTTGAATATTGATATCATAGTCCTGGGTGAGCTTATAGAGGAAATTAAAGTGGCACTAAAGAGAAAAAAAAACTAAGTGCCCTTGTATCTAAAAACATATTAAAGAGAAGATCCCAAGGTTCCTAGGACTGACGGCTAGAAGGAAACTTACAGATAAAACCTTAGATACCTCATTAGTCATTTTCAAATAGGATCATATCTCTGTGGATTGTGTACAATATTACCTGCTTAGCAATGACTGGTATCTTCTCTTACAACTAAATTAAGTTACTTAATCCAACTTTTTCATAATATTCAATCACTTTCTTTTTAAAATGTACATAGAGAGGGTGACATAACAATGAGGACATTGAGAGGATTGATTCACAAAGTATTTGAAGGAAGGAAAGAACAAAATCCTGGAAATAACCTCACAACTCAAATAATGCCAGAAACAGTAGTGAAGAAAACAACAGTTACCAACCTATATGTGCCTTCTTTCCCACATTTATATATAAAGATATATGCATGTATGTATAATGTTTATTAGAATAACACACATATTGAGCTGGAGCCAAAATTAAAAAGAAGTTGTAATAGGACAGAAATTTCCTATGAGAAATTGAAAATCTCTTTTAATGACCCCAAGCTTCTCCAAGAAGCAAAATCCCATTTGTTAATATCAATATTCTACCAGTATTGTGTGCCTTCAAGACATGGAATGTTACAGTACCAGAAGAATTAACAATGGAGAAATATATCGTAGGTGTATAAAGGCTGCAATACACACACACACACAAAAAAAAAAAAAGAAACTACAAAGAAGAACAAGAATAAAGAATGTCATCAAAGAAACATATAAAAACAAAAATAATTTTTTTTTAAAGGAAAGCTAGCTGGTCACATGGTTGAGTGAAGGATAATCAACGGGTAGCTTGTGTGTTCCACTGGTATACTTGTAAAGTCAAGAGAAAATGAAGACTTTCTCTAACAAATCTGGGAGGGTTGACAAGCATGGATCAACCAGCAGCTCAGCACCTCCTATGTGCCAGGCCTTGTGCTGAACACTAAGAATACAAGTACAAAGAATAAAGCAATCCCTCTTAACAAGGAGCTTACATTCTAGTGAATGGCTTGCAGTCTCTATCATTAGAATGAACATCCACAATGATGAGATCACAAATCCACTTGAGTTTGGGCCAATTCAATCTAGATACATTAGAATCATAGTGTCACAGGATTTAATAGCTAGTATTTACGTAGCACATTTATATAACTATATAATTTATATAATAAACATTTATATAATGTTTGCAAAGTGCTTTACACATATTATTTCATTTGATCCTCACAGCAACCCTCAGAGGTAGGTGCTATGATTATTCCCATTTTTATAGATAAGGAAAATAGAAGTTAAGTGACTTGCGCAGGGTCACTCACCTAAGTATCTGAAGACTTATTTGAACTCAGGTCTTCCTGACTCCAGCTATCTCTAGCTAGCTTCCTGACTCTAGCACTCTATCCATTATTCCATTGCTAGAATTAAAGGGTTCTTAGAAATCATCTGGACTAACCAGCTTATTTTTAAAATGAGGAAACTGAGGCCCACACAAGTAAAGTGACTTGCCAATACATTTATCCTGTAAGAAAGAGCAACTATTTGAATTCAGGTCTTTTGATTCCAAATCCAGTTTAATATGGTTTTACCATTGTCTCTGCTGTATGGATGCTTGTAGAGTGTGTCCATAGAAGAAGACCACAGGAAGTGAATCTTAACTGTGTGTGCCTTGGGAAGAATAGGGATCTCTGGGGAGCCCCTCATAGTCTCATATGTCTATGGGATTCTGGGAATACATTAAGAAGAGACTGGTATTAGTTGCCATCACACAGAGAACCACCTAAGCTGAGAGAATGACTTTCAAGATTGTTAGTTTGGCACTCATATGATGTCCCTATTGAGACCTTTTCATCCTTCATTCTGAGGGTATAACAGTAAAAAGAAAGCATTATCTAACAATGCATCAAAAGAAGGATTAAAGTGGTAACTTTAAATGGATCTATTTCCATCTGATTAGCCTATTGTAAGAAAAAGGAAGGCATGGTATAGCAACATGCATTATTCACTGACTCCACAGATAATTTCTGGAAAGTATGATGAGAGACCATAACCTAAGCTTCCTTCTCATGGATCCTCTGTGTTAGGGGTGGGTCCACACCAGTATTTGTTCCAGCTTGATGTTCAGGCAAAATGAGGCGCTCATAGGTCATTGAACAGTCAACAGTTAACGAAAGTTACTTAGCCCTAACATAACAAAGCTATGCAATAAGGATACATAGCTCCTATACAGCCCCTCTCACTTCCATATGGAAACCTCTCTGGTCAGCAGGGCAGGGTATGGCAATTCCCCTGGTCTTCAGACATCCACAAATTTGGGAGGACCTTGATTCCACATGGAGTTCTGGTCACTTTAAGTGACCAGAAACCTGCATCAAGAGAAGTAGGAGCCAATTAGGTCCCAAGATAGCTTTGTCAACATTTAAGGAAAACAAAACCCTATTGGGGAGGAGAGGTCAATTCTGGTAGATATTGCTCCTATCACATAACCATCCCCTTGCTGGCAAGGTCCTAAGGATTTCCTAGAGAAATTTCCACCATTTAAACTCTTTTAGGGCTTTACTGGACAGTCCTCCTGGCATAGGCAATACCAAGATATAAGATGATAAAGAGCTAGGACAGCACCAGAATCATTAAGGTCACAGCACAGATGATGACCCTTTCAGTGGAGTCAACGATTCTTCATCATATAGCAGAGTCATCTACAGTGAAGTGGTTAAGTGGAAATAAACTTCTCACGAGCAACTTGTTCTAGGATCTAGATTGATACCAAGGTTCTCCCAATACTAATACCCACTCAGCATTCCCTGGATTACCCACCAAAACCTCTCCTTCCCTGAAAGCCACATCAGGGGAATGATACAAAATTTTGCCTCCACTTAACAGCTTCTGCAGCAGGGTTGCCCCCTTCTTCCAACAGGAGCTAAATAAGCTCTTTCTCTTACCCTCATCCAGAAACCCTTAAGATTACTGCCAAGTCAGCTAGAGAATTCCCTTTCTTCCTAGTAAATACACATTTGCCATAGTTATAAAGTAATAGTTTCACCTCACCCATGCTTCTAGAAAGCAAGCTATTACCCAACAATAGAAACCCTTGATCCCCCAAGTCCATTCAGGGAATGAGTTATCTGAACCATCCCAAAGGAGAAGAAACCTTCTAAATGAGGGGGAACTGGGGGACCTTGAGGACCTGACAACTCTACCCTGGGGAAGGATGGAAAAAAAAAAACAACAAAAAAAACAACAAGAGGTTAGTCAAAACTATGTCTAAAAATAGTCATTTCTTATCAAGTATCTCTTCCTGAAGGCTAGATCTCAGAAACTGTTGGAGAGGAGAGCCTTTCCCCTTCCTAGGGTGCCATTGATTTGGAAAAGTCATGGCTTCTGTGAGGCTGGACACCTGACCTGAGCAGTTAGGTGCATAACAATGCAGCTATTGATTAACAGAAACAAACATTTTTCTGTGAGATCAAAGAGTATCATTTTGCCAGTTGGGAACAGGTTAAGGGTCATTTAGGTTAAATAGATGCTCCAACTGGTACAAGAAGTCTGATTGGTCAGGAATAGTTGCCTTGTCCTTAGTTAGAGTTCTCATGTCTAGCACAACATAGTATCACAATGCCCACATCCATGTTAGCAATGAATCCATTCCCCAAATTCTGATGTTCTTATAATGGATCTAAGCTGGGTGTTTGCATATGATGTTTCTGGCGGGTACCAACATGCCCCACAAACAACTGTATACAGCAGAAAGCATCAGCAAAATTCTTCTATTGATCCTAATACCAAAGGGGAGAGTCTTTGATTGTCTAGTTTGTGCTCTCCAGGCCTCAGACCACTGTCCAGAAATCAATATAGATGAAGATCTTCTCTTCCCTATCCCTTAAGGCTCTCTCACATGTCTGCCATGCAGCCTGGAGATCAGCTCTTTGAAAGGACTTTCTAAGACCCCCATTCTTTAAGGATTAGATCCAAGTTACCAAATTAGTGGTTGCTGGAGTCCAGTTGCATGTGCCTCTATTGTAGTGTATAGAGCCACTGGTAAACCAGGCAAAGCAACATTCCTCAGGAACCAGGTCTTCATAGGTGGGAGACTGTTGGGCCAGAGGAGGAGGCAGGTTTACAGGGTCTGGACCAGTGGCCTCAGTTTCTGGCATGGTTGCCACCTATTTGCGAAGGGCATACTAACACTGGAGGGACCCAGGCATACATGATTTTGAATGTATCATTTCCAATTAGTAATAGAAGCCTCCTGTACTCTAGTCATCTTGTTAAAGAGACCATTATGCTTGACCCAGACCACATTAGTCAATTCTGAACAAAAGGCAATTGTATGACCATATGTCATCTGCTCAGTAGCAACTAGGGCCCAGTAATAAGTGAGCAACTTCTTTCCTTTCTTTTCTTTTTTTAATTTTTTTAAAAATTATTTTCAATTCCAAACTTTCTTCCTCCCTCCATCCCCTTTCCCATGCATTGAGAAAGCAAGAAATACAGTACTTATTACACATATGAAGTCATGTAAAACATGTTTCCATATTAGCCATGCTGTGAAAATAAAAAAGAAAGAAGAATAAAAAAATAAAAGAGTGCTTCATTCCATGCTCAAAATCTATTAACTCTCTATCTGGAGATGGACGGCATTTTTCATCATGGATCTTTTGGAATTATCTGGGATCATTGCATTGACAAGAGTTGCTAAGTCTTTCACAGTTGATCATCTTTACAATATTGCTGTTATAATGTACAATGTTCTCACTTTATTTTGCATCAGTGCATATGTCTTCCCAGGTTTTTGTGAAACTATCCTGCTCATCATTTCTTTTTTTTTTTAATTTTTAATTTTTCAACATTCATTTTTATAAGACTTTGAGTTCCAAATTTTCTTCTCCTTCCCTCTCTCCCTTTCCCCCTTCCCAAGAAAGCAAGCAATCTGATATAGATTATTCATGTACAATCATATTAAACATATTTCCACATTAGTCATGTTGTGAAAGAAGAATCAGAACAAAAAGAAAAAACCACAAGAAAGAAAAGAGAGAGAGAGAGAGAGAATAGTTATGCTTCGATCTGCATTCAGATTCCATAGTTCTTTCTCTGGATATGGATAAAATTTTCCATCATGAGTCTTTTGGAATTATCTTAGATCATTGTTGCTGAGAAGAGCTAAGTCTATCAAAGCCAATCATCACACAACTGTTACTGTGTACAATGTTCTCCTGGTTCTGCTCACTTCACTCAGTATCAGTTCATGTAAGTTTTTCCAGGTTTTTCTGAAATCTGCCTGCTCATCATTTCTTATAATATACTAGCATTCCATTACATTCATATACCACAACTTGTTCAGTCATTCCCCAATTGATGGGCATCCTCTCACTTTCCAATTCTTTGCCACCACAGAAAGAACTGTTATAAATATTTTTGTATATAAGGGTTCTTTTCCTTTTTCTTTGATCTCTTTAGGATACAGATCTAATAGTGGTATTGCTTGGTCAAAGTGTATGACCAGTTTTATAGCCCTTTGAGCATAGTTCTCTATGATTGTTCTCTAGAATGGTTGAACATTCTATAGTTCACAACTTCACCAACAGTGCATTAGTGTCTCAATTTTTCCACATCCCCTCCACCATTTGTCTTTTTCCTTTTCTGTCATTCATGTTAGCCAATCTGATAGGTGTGATTTGCATTTCTCTAATTATTAGTGATTTAGAGCATTTTTTCATGTGACTATTGATAGCTTTGATTTCTTCTTTTGAAAACTGACTGATTATACCCTTTGACCATTTGTCATTTGAGGAATATCTCTTATTTTCTCTAAATTTGGCTCAGTTTCCTATATATTTGAGAAATGAGGCCTTTATTAGGGAAACTTACTACAAAAAAATTTTCACAGTTCCTTCTTTGCCTTCTAATTTTGGCTGCATTGGTTTTGTTTGTGTTTTTAATTTCACCTAATCAAAATTATCCAATTCACTTCCCATAATCCTCTCTATCTCTTGTTTGGTCAGAAAATCTTCCCTTATCCATAGATTTGACAGGTATACTTTTCCATTCTTTCCTAATTTACTTATATTATCACCCTTTGTGTTTAAATTATTTATCCATTTTGACTTTATACTGGTATATGGTGTGAGATGTTGGTCTGCCTAGTCTCTTCCAAACTACTTTCCAATTTTCCCAGCAATTTTTGTCAAATGATGAGTTCTTACCCCAAAAGCTTAGATGTTCGGGTTTATCAAATACTAGATTGCCATGGTCATACACTACTGAATATTGTGTACCTAATCTATTCCACCTGAACTGATCCACCACTCTATTTCTTAGCCAGTACAAGATTGTTTTCATGATTACCAATTTGCAATATAGTTTGAAATATGATACTGCTAGGTCACCTTCCTTCATGTTTTTTTTTTCATTGAATCCCTCAATATTCTTGACCTTTTGTTCTTCCAGATGAATTTTATTATTTTTTTCTAGCTCTGTAAAAGAAGTGTTTGGTAGTGTGATTGGTATGGTACTGAAAGGGTAAATTAACCTAGGTAAAATTGCCATTTTCATTATATTGGCTTGGCCTATCCATGAGCAATTAATATTTCTCTTATTGTTTCAATTTGTCTTTATTTGTGTGAAAAGTGTTTTGTAATTATGTTCATATAGTATAGTTCTTGGGTTTGTCTCGGCAGGTAAACTCTGAAATATTTTATATTGTTTACAGTTACTTTAAATGGAATTTCTCTATCTCTTCTTGCAGTGTTTTATTGGTAGTATATAGAAATGTTGATGATTTATGTGGGTTTATTTCATATTCTGCACTTTTCCTAAAGTTGTTAATTGTTTCAACTAGTTTTTTAGTTGATTCTCTAGGGTTCTCTAAGTATACCATCATAGCATCTGCAAAGAGTGATAGTTTTATTTCCTCATTGTCTCTTTTTATTCCTTCAATTTTTTTCTTGCTTTTTGCTATAACTAACATACATTAGTGAATGATGGTGGTGGTAATGGACATTCTTGCTTCACTCTTGATCTTATTAGGAAGGCTTCAAGTTAATCCCCATTACAGATAATGCTTGCTCTTGGTTTTAGATAGATACTACTTATCATTTTAAGAAAGGCTCCATTTATTCCTATGTTTTCTAGTGTTTTTAATGGGAATGGATGTTGTATTTTGTCAAAAGCTTTTTCTGCATTTATTGAGATAATTATATGATGTCTGTTGGTTTTATTATTGATAAAGTCAATTATTCTTATAGTTTTCCTAATATTGAACCAGCTCTACCTTCTTGGTATAAATTCTACTGAATCATAATGTATGATCTTTTTGATAAATTGCTGTAAATTGCAGTATTTCATTTAAAGTTTTTGCATTGCTATTCATTTAAGAAATTGGTCTATAGTTTTCTTTCTCTGTTTTTGCTCTCCCCAATTTAGGTATCAAAATTGTATTTGTGTCATAAAAGGAATTTGGTAGAACTCCTATTTTACCTATTTTTTCAAATAGTTTATGTAGTATTGTGATTAATTGTTCTTTAAATGTTTAGTAGAAGTCATTTGTAAATCTATCTGATCCTGAGGTTTTTTTCCTTAGAGAGCTCACTTATGGCTTATTCAATTTCTTTTTTTTTTCTAAAATAGAATTATTTAAGTATTCTGTTTCCTCTTCTGTTAATCTTGGTAATTTATATTTTTGTAAATATTTGTCCATTTCACTTAGATGTCAGTCTTATTGGCATATAACTGGGCAAAATAAATTAAATTTAATGATTTAATTTCCTCTTCATTGATGGTGAATTCATTTTTTTCTTTTTTGATACTGATAATTTGGCTTTCTTTCTCTTTTTCTTTTCATCAAATTAACTAATAGTTTGTCTCTTATTAGGTTTCTTTTTTTCATAAAACTAGCATCTAGTTTAATTAGTTCAACTGTTCTTTTTAAATTTTCAATTTTATTAATCTTTCATTTGATTTTCAGGATTTCCATTTTGGTGTTTAATTGGAGATTTTAAATTTGTTCTCTTTCTAATTTTTTTAATTGCATGCCAATTCATTGATCTGTTCTTTCTCTCCTTTATTGATATACATGTTTAAAGATATAAATTTTCCCTTAAGCACTTCTTTGGTTGCATCCCACAAATTTTGATATGTTGTCTCATTGTTGTTATTCTCTTTAATGGAATTACTGATTATTTTTATTATTTTTTTCTTTTACTCACTCATTCTTTAGGATTAGATTATTTAGTTTCCAATTAATTTGTAATTTATTTTTTCACAGTCCTTTAATGAATGTAATTTTATTGCATTATAATCTGGAAAGGGTGCAGTTAATTTTTCTACTTTTTTACATTTGTTTGTGAGGTTTTTATACTCCAGTACATGGTCAATTTTTGTGAAGGTTATCATGTATAACTGAGAAAAAGTATACTCCTTTCTATTACCATTTAGTTTTCTCCAGAGGTCTATCATATTTAACTTTTCTAAGATTCTATTTATCTCCTTACCTTCTTTCTTATTTATTTTATGGTTAGATTTTGAAAGCTGAGGTCCCCCAGTAGTATAGTTTATTATTTCCTCCTATAATCATTTAACTTTTCCTTTAAGAATTTGGATACTATGCCATTTGTTGCATATGTTTAGAATTGACGTTACTTCATTATCTATGGTGCCTTTTAGTAAGATATGGTTTCCCCTAGAAGTTTTTAAATGGAATTTCTCTATTTCTTCCTGCTGGGTTTTATTGGTAATATATAGAATGATGATTTCAGTGGGCTTATTTCATATCTTGCAACTTTATTAAAGTTGTTAATTGTTGAGCAACTGCTTTTCAAAAGTTGTGTAGTGAATGACCACTTTGTGAAACTCGTAGCTCCAGAAACCTAAAAGTTACATAATCTAGCCTCCTTTCAGTGACTGCTGAAAACTCCATTCATCCTAGTCTTTATGGACAGAAACCTCTAGAAACATAGGCCTTTCAGGGGCATAAGGGCCAGAGTGAAGAGATCATCCAGAACTGTAGCCTATTCAGGGTCCCTCTTAAAGGAGGCAGACGTATGGGATACCCCAAGAAGTGAGTAACATTCGGTTAACCTACATGGAGAATTTAGGTTTCTGGAACCTAGCAGTCTCCAATAAGTCTCTAGGCTTCCTTCTGAGATCACCATGAAATGAATGTCAGTAGTCTAATCTGAACTATGCCTAGAACTCTCTGGGTTTTCCCCATCCATTGTATTCCCAGAAATTTTACTGAACAGGCCAGATTCTGGATTTTCTTTGGATTGATTTCATACTCCCTGAGCCTCATATGGACTACCATCTGATCTAAGGCCTTTGCTTCCATGTCCTCATCTGGCCTGGTCAATATTTTGTCATCAGTGCGTTGGGAAGCCCTCTTTTAGATTTCTGCCCCCTTTCTTCTAAGTAAGTCCATATTCACCATAGTTATATAGTGACAGTATCACCTCCCCCATGCTATTAGAAATCAAGGTTACCTCCTAACAATACCAGGCCTTTGATCCACCAAGCTTTATATGACAGAAAGTTTAGGTAGTGGGGGGTGGGGGGGTAGACAATGCAAGTACGTTTGCTAGACTCCTTCCCAGGTGAAAGTAAACTGCTCCTGAGAAAAGCATTAGTGATGGCAGTAACGCCATACCACTGAACTTGGCCTGGGATACCTGACCTACAACATTGCCAGGGTCAGAGCTAGTTGTAGTCATGGGCATGATAACTTTGTTTAGCTCCCTGTAGTCCAATATAGGCTGTGAGGGACCATCTGCCTTTCTTAAGCACAACACAGAGTTGTGGTAAAGGGACCTGGTATGCCTAAGTACTTCAAACTTCATCTCCACCACTAGAGAAGAAATAGTTTTCACTCCCTTGGGGACCCAATATTGTTTGATGTCAATCACATGGGATAGTTCGGGTAACTCTAAGAGTTTCCATTTTTCCCTACCCAGAGTAACATGCACGGAGGCTGCTGAAAAGGATGCCATAGATAATGACTCCCAGAAGCCCAAGATATCCCTTCCCTCTATGCTCTGCTCTCCATAGCCTCCTGGTAATTATTCAAATGGAGCAGAGTCTTTAGAAGATGTCATATGCCTGGGTCGGGCTGAAGGGCCTCTACTATTTTGGTGCTGAATTTCCCTTTGCAGTTTTAATAGCATCCCCATAAGCTGGCCATCCATTTCTTTTTCGTATCAAATCTATGCTTCAAGAGTCACAACAGAGGTTTTCATTGTCCTCAGCCCACCGAACAGGACTACAGACTCTATGACTCCTCCCCTCATTCCCAGAGCACCTATTCACACTGACAACAGTATTTGCCCTAGGCACAACTATCCCTACTTGGGAGAGGGGGAAAAGAATCCATAGTTAATGTAGGGCTCCACCCAGAAGTCACGATCTTTGCCAAGAGGCAAAGTGGGCATAGTGTGTGGTAGTTGTGAGAATGGGGAGGGGGAAGGGTAATGGTGAGGGAGGACATGAATCCAATCTATCAAACTCATTTCTTTTAGGAATTTCATCCCCTCCCTTGAAGATCCTCGTCAGGGAACAGGCTACAACAGGAATTCATCTTTATGGGGCTGGATACAAATAACTTCCTATCTCAGCCACCCAAAGAGGTCCCTATCTGGAGCCTCTAATAAATTTAGCTGACTCTGTAACAATAAATCTCAGGACTCAGGTGTTCAGCATATCAACATTGGCTACATTAGACCACATCTTCAGGAGCTATTTCTCCAAGGATTTATCAGGTTTCTGTTTGAACTTCTTATGCAATCAGCTCAGTACCCTGGTGGAGAAGGTCCACTCATGCCCCGCTCTCTCAGAGGAAAGAATCAACCTCCTCCCAGAAGCAGTTGCTCTTTAGAACAGACCCCAAAATCTGAAATAGTTTTAGGAAGAAATTTATTGGATCATTTAGTAGAGGAGAAGCTATATGGTACAGTGGATAGAGCACTGGGCTTGGAATCAGGAAGACTCCTCTTCCAGAGTTCAAATCTGACCTCAGACTCTTAATAGCTGTGGACTCTGGACAAGTCACTTAACCCTGTTTGCCTCAGTTTCCTCATCTGTAAAATGAGCTGGAGAAGGAAGTGGCAAACCACTCCAAGATCTTTGCCAAGAGAACTCAAATGGGGTCACCAAGAGTTGGACATGATTGAAAAATGACTAAACAACAATTGGTAGAGGAGAAAGAACCAGAAAGAAGGTGTGGCAGCCTGCCATCCAGGCTCTAGAAAGTTTACATTATCTTTGTTGTTATTGTCTGTCCTTCATTATATAGAATTTAGACAAGGGTATACACACATACACACACACACACACACACACACACACACACACAATCCCACCACATATGCAGTTAAGCAATCTTGTTGAGGTGGCAGCTTGACAGCAATGTAGATTGAGATAGCTATGAGTAAATATGTAATAAAACTTGGTCAAAGCCAAAACACAAGGGAACCTGAAACACACATCCAGGTGGACCCATCATAAGTCCTGGCTGCAGTAACACAAAATGAGAATGCGTAGAGGGAACCTTGTCGCCATCTCTGGCATTCCTAGAGAGTTACTGGGGCCAGGCAACCTTCTGGGTGTAGACAACCTTTAATCACATGAGGTGAGGTTTAAAAAGTATAATAATTTTTCTCAAACAAATAAATCATTTTTCCCACACAATAATAAGATAATTCTGGAGCTGTTGTTGTTATTTACTGTTTGTGAGAGTTTCCAATTATCTTCTTCACTTCTGCCTTTATCGGACTGTTCCATGGCTGCAATCTCAACAGGATGCATTTTCTCTGGCTGTCTCCCATGCCTGGAATTCTCTCCCTCCTCAACTCTACCTACTGACTTTGCTGGTTTCCTTTAAGTCCCTACTAGAATCCTGCCTTCTACAGGAAGCTTCCCAACACCTCTTAATTCTAATGCCTTCCCTCTGTTAATTATTTCCCATTTTCCCTATATATCCCTTATCTGTATATATTTGCTTGCATATTGTTTATCCTAGTAGACTGTAAGCTCCTTGAGGGCAGAGACTGTCTTTTGCCTCTTTTTGTATCCCCAGTATTTAGCACAATGCCTGGCACAAAATAGGCACTTAATAGATGTTTATTAATTGATTGAACTAGAACCAGAATCTCTGGATTAGAGATGATATGGATGATTTCTGCCTGTAAGCTGTCAGTTCCCAATTGCATGGAGAGAGATTCTTTCACTCATGGCTCCACCAGCTCCATCTTTGTATTTTTTGCACAATCCCTAAAAATATTTGAATCCAAACGAAGAGGAGATTAGTATGAAATGTGGTAACCTTAAGATTTAATGTGTGCATCATGGCATAAACAGCTACTTCCCACACACTGTGGTAGGTGTCTACGGGTAGAGGGATTTGAGGAGCAGGATGAAGGATAGTATATGGAAAGAGAGGAGGGGATGATGCATACTTCCATCATAGAGAAGGAGAGTACAAGATGCCTACGTGGTCTTTAGGAATTGGCTTATAAGCATAATCCAATGAGTCCTTGCTTCTGTGACAGAGCTAAATCACTTGGAGTTTCTTAGACACTTTTTAGTGGCCAGCCCTCCATTAGCCTGAGTGG
The DNA here is from genome assembly GCF_900497805.2 of Vombatus ursinus. Classification (NCBI taxonomy): domain Eukaryota; kingdom Metazoa; phylum Chordata; class Mammalia; order Diprotodontia; family Vombatidae; genus Vombatus; species Vombatus ursinus. The sequence continues at coordinate 3,204,262 of NW_020949997.1, forward strand.
TTCTCCAACTTTTTCTCAAGTTCTTACAAATTTCTCCCTCCCAAAATTCAATCTTCAGCCTTCTTCACAATTCCAGAATCCTCCAAATTACCTGAACAATTTCTTTCTCATTCAGCCCAAGTGTTTTTCTTTGTCATTCTTTCCTCACACACAACTTCCTTCAGAGGATAGAAATAAAAATACATTTTCACAAAGCATGAGAAGGGCTCGTTCTAAAGGTTTATTTTGTATATATTTAATACTGATTTATCTGTGTGCATCTTGTTTCCATATGGTTGAATATAAGCTTCTCAAGGTCAAGAACTTATTCAAGGCCATGAACGTAGTATTTATTAAGTACAGTTGTTGTTATTTATCCTTCATTCTGGAAGAGGACCAAGATATCAAGGAAGTGATGCCATGACATGCATTTAATTGGATTTAATGAATTAAATGAATTGGATTTAAGTGAGGAAGGGCTGTGCAAAGTCGCCAGCCTCACTTTCTCCCCTGGAGTCATTTGAGTCCAGTAGCCAAACACACATCAGGGCTACTGGAGATGGCCCTCAGTAAATACAGTGATTATCAAATAAATATGAATAAGGAGATATGCTTTAAAAAAAAAAAGGGACCTGAGTAGGAAGAAAAGCAAAAGGTAGTTGATAAAACAAGGTAAGAGGTTAGCAGAAAAGGGAAAGAAGAATGTGACTATCAAAGTTATTAAAGAAGGGATAATGAAATCATCAAGGTGTTAAGGAGCTGCTAATGAGATGGGTGATAACTCTCAGACATGCAGTTTGAAAAACAGAGACTTATGAAGTACTGAGAGCAAGGTGATTTTGCAGTGACTTACACTGAATCTGTAATTGTTTTCCTGCCATGGCCAAATGACTAAGGCTAAGTCAATTTATCTTTGGGGACCCACATTTCTTTATCTGTAAAATGAGAGGGTTGGGCTTGATGAACTGAAAAGCACTCCCAGCTCAAAAACTATGATCCTAGGAGGACAATTAAATCCCTAGCCCTCAAGATCCCAAATATCATGACAATTTCCCTACCTTTCTGCCTAGCTTAATGATTGAAGCTCATATTCCCATCAGCTTTAAGGTATACAAAAGTGCCTCCCTTACCCTAGAAAATATGCATTACAAGTATTCTTGTCATCATTTTACATCTGAGGACTTTGAGGCTCAGAAAGGTTAAGTGATTGTTAAATATCATATGACAAAAGAAATGGTTTCAGAGAAGGAAGGAAACAAGCATTTATTAATACTATGTTTTAATTAATTAAATAAATATAAATATTAATTAATTATTTATTATGTGTTAATATTAATCCTACTACGTACCAGGAACTGTGCTGAGTGCTTTACAAAGATTATCAGATTTAATCCTCACAACAGTCCAAGGAAGTAGATGCTTTTATTATCTCCATTTTACAACTGGAGAAACTGAGGCCCAAGGTCACACAGCTAGTAAACATCTGGGCCCAGATTTGTACCCAGTTCTTCTTGACTCCAGGTCCAGTGCTCTATCTACTATGAAAAATCTACCCAGAGAAATCTGCGAAGACATGTAGGAACTGATGCAAAGTGAAGTGAACAAAGCCAGAAGAACAGATTTATACAATAATAACAACATTATGAAGAAAAACACCTTTCCCATACACCTCTTTCTCCCGGACACTGCAACCACATTGGTGCGGGTCCTCATCACCTCACACTGGGATGGTTGCATTAGCCTACTGGTCGGTATCCCCACCTCAGATCTCTCCCCACTCAGCTCCCAAATGGATCTCCTAAAGCACAGATCTGACCACGTCCTCCCTTATTCAATAAATTGCAATGACTCCCTCTTACCTCTTGGATCAACTATAAATCCTCTGGTTTTTAAAGTTCTTCATCACCTAGCTCACTCTTGCCTTTCAAGTCCTATACCTTACTTTTTTTCCATGGCTTCTGATATCCAGCAATACTGACCTTCTTGCTGCTCCTCACATACAATAATCCACTTCCTGACTCTGGACATTCTCACTGAGCATTCCCCATGCCTGGAATGCTCTCCCTCCTCATCTCCACCTTCTGACTTCCCTGCTTCCCTCAAATCCCCACTAAAGTCCCACCTTCTGCAAGAAGCCCTTCCTGGTCCTCCTTAACCTTAGTGCTTTCTCTTTGGGACTCTATATAATATATTTATATTTATTTTATATATTTATATATGATATAATATGAAATATATTTAGACAACTAATTTATCTTGTCTAGTTATATTTACATAGTATCTTGCATGTTGTCTTCCCATTAGACTGTGAGTTTCTTGAAAGCAAGGATTGTATTGTGCCTTTCTTTGTATCCCCAGTACTTAGCATAGCCCTTGGCATGTAGTAGTTACTTAATAAATGCTTGTTGACTTGATTTGAGCAAGCACAATTCCAGAGGACAGGAGCTGCCGACCTCCTGAACAAGAGGTGATGGACTCAGAGTGTTCGTTGATTTTGTTGCTGTTGTTCAGTCTCTTCAGTTGTGTCCAACTCACCATGACCCCATTTAGGGTTTTCTTGGTAAAGATACTGGAGTAGTTTGTCATTTCCTTCTCCATCTCATTTGACAGATGAGGAAACTCAGGCAAACAGGGTTAAGTGACTTGCCCAGAGTCACACAGCTAGTAAGTGTCTGAGGTCGCATTTGAACTCAGGTCTTTCTGACTCCAGGTCCAACACTCTATTCACTGAGTCACCTATCTGTCATACATATACATATAAATATATATATATAAATATATATATATACATATACATACACACATATACATACGCATACATATACACATAAGTGTATATATGCACATGCATACATATATGCATATACACATGCATATACATATACTTGGGGGGTGCCCTGACCAATGAAGCAATTTCTTTTGCATGACGATGTATATTTATTAAATTAGGATTTTGCTTTTCTCTCTGTCTCTTTTTTTTTTCAGGCAATTGGGGTTAAGTGACTTGCCCAGGGTCACACAGCTGGTAAGTGTCAAGTGTTTGGTCTAAGGCCAGATTTGAACTCAGGTACTCCTGACTTCAGTGCTGGTGTTCTATCTACTGCACCACCTAGCTGCCCTTCTCTGTCTCTTTTTTAATGTGGAGGAAGCTGAGAGGGAGAGAAAATAGATTTTTCTTAATTTAAAAAATGATATTAACATTTTTATGATGTAAGTATCAGAGGCGAGATTCACTCCCAGGTCTCTCCTGACTGCAGTTCTAGAATTACTTTCACTAAATGACACAACTTCTGTGAGGTTATATTCACAAGGGAATCTGGGAAAGACTTGGGAGACCAGAATTCCAATTAGGTGTTTGATGAGTCCAGCACTAATGAACCCCGGCTATTTGAATGAACCCCTCCCTGCCTCTTTCCCAGCTCTGTTCTTTTCTGTGACTAGCTTGTAAGGTGGTCTGGCATAATGAAAAAGCGTTAAGCAAGGGCTTAGGGAGTTTGAGCCGTCCTAACCCCTTCCACCGTCAGAGGAACAGCCCAGTTCCCCTTTGCCATGACCACTCGTGTTTGGGTTACTCATTTTCTCCTTAGTGACGGGGATCGAGACACTGCTGTAACCCATAGGGGTTATGGGAAAGTACTGTGGTTACTGTAATGAGCAAAAACTTTGCAACTGAGAATGTGCTTTCTAGAAATGTATAACAGGAAACATTTTTATGAAGAAAAACCAAAGAATTTCATCATTAGGACGCACCTTGGTTACCACCCTGTCCACTCCATTCTTACAAAAGAATCCCCTGTCCAACATGGTAGAGAAGTAGTTATGTAGCCTTTGCTTAGAGACCGCCAAGGAGCAGAAATGCAGCACCTCCTAACATAGTGCCCAGATCAAAGGGGTACTGTGCTTCTCCTCTGAGGGTGGAATGACTTAGAACATAAGTTCCCTCAGTCTTCTCAACTATAAAATGGGGATCACAATGCCTATAATACCTATCTCCTACGGTTTTGAGTAAAGTGCTTTATATACTTAAGACTGAAATACATGTGAGCTGGGATAACTAAGCAGAGCGAAAGGCAGTTGTAGAGGATTGAGATAACTGCCTCAGCCAAAAGGAGGAGAGTGGGCAAGACTGAACTTTAGGGAAATACTAAGGCAGGCAAACCTTCTTTTCCATGCTCCCTTTTCTGTCCAGCTCTAGTTGGCACCTAATAAATGTCATTGTTTCTTCTGCCCCCAGGATGCAATGTCTCTGTGCTTTAGCACTCCAGCTAAAAACCTAAACAGTAAAGGCTAAAGAAATGTCAGTTATTTAATAACTGTTGATTGTTAAGTGTTAATTGGAATTGATCTCCTCCCTCTTCCAGATGACCTTTCAAAGGATTGGACAGGTGGTGCTCACAGTCCAGGTGTCCTTTGGGACTGATAGCTTTACCCGCCACCAAGCACTGAGAACTAGATCTGGGGACCTAGGATTACATGTCTATGAGATTGGCAGAAATCCTGGCTAAAGTCCTATTGTCTTCTGCCTTGGTCAGAAACATACCTGGAAGGGGCAGCTAGGTGGCACAGTGGATAGAGCACTGGGCCTGGAGTCAGGAGGACCTGAGTTCAAATCCAGCCTCAGACCAAACACCTGACACTTACTAGCTGAGTGACCTGGGCAAGTCACTTATTTAAAGTGACTTTAATTAATTTAATTAAATATTTAAGTTGCCTTTAATTTAAAGGCAATTATTAAATTGCCTTTAAAAAAAACAAAAACAAACCTGGAGGGTTCTGTTTAGTGCTGGGAGGCCAGTTTTAGGAAGGTCATTGGTTAGCTAGAGAGCATCCAGAGGAAGACGACCAGGATGGAGAAAGGCATCCAAGGCAGGCCATGTGAGGGTTGGTTAAAGACCTGCTCATGTTTATTTAACCTTGAAGAAAGATTTGAGGGGAAATGATTTTCCAAGGACTTTTGTCTTACTCCAGTGCTTTGGAAGGGAGGTTCAAAATCTAAAACTAGGAAGACTTGGGGCTTTGAGAAGTCTTTGCATGGAGAAAGAGGGCACTCCTTGCATGATGAAGTCAATAGCAACAAAGCAAAGAACCCCTCTCTCACTTGCAAAACATCTTTTTTTGGTCTCCAACTCGGGTTCTGGGTTGCAATTATAAATAATTACACTAGAGGGCATCACTTACCTGCATTTCACTTGGGAGATCACCATTCCAGTTAAAAATTAAGCTAAGCTTGGAGCAGGTTATTATATTTTCTTTATGTCAGACCTTTATTATGGAGATCTGTAAAACGTCATAGTTGTGGGATTTAAAACTAGAAGAGAAATTAAGAACCCTCTGATCCAATCCCCCCATCTTACAGATGAGGAGGCTGGGTCCCAGAGAGGGGCAATGATTCACAAAAGGTCACAGATATTAGTAGAGACAGCATTCAAACTCAGGTCCTCCAATTTCAGACCCAGTGCCCAATCCAGCCTAGACACATGAGAATATGTTTTGGAAGTAGAGCAATTAAAGACACTTCTTAGAATGTCAGAAAAGCTTCAGGTTTAGGGTAGTGAAGAGTAAACTCACACATTCCAGTGACATCATAAGCTCATAGATGTAGAGCTACAAGGGACATGAATCCTAACCCTTTCCTTTTACAGATAAAGAAACTGAGGCTCAGGAGGTTAAATGATTTGCCCAAGGTCATACAAGTAGGAAGTGTCAAAGGTAGGATTTTCAAGGCTCTCATGAAAATCAGATCATTGAATAGAACACTATGGAATATTGCATGTGTGTATGTTTGTATATACATTTATATGGACATATATAAAACATACAGATGGATTTTTACATTAAAATGGAGGTGTCTAGGTGGCACAGTGGATAGACAGCTGGGACTGGAGTTAGGAAGACCTGACTTCAAATCTGGCTTCAGATATTCACTAGCTGGGTGATCCTGGGCAAGTCACTTAACCTCTGTCTGCCTCAATTTCCTTATCTCATAGCTCAGTCTTCTCAGGGTTGTGAGGATCAAAAGAAATAGTATTTGTAAAATGTTTTGCAAACCTTAAAGTGATGTATAAATGCTAGCAGTTATTATCCCTGTTTTACAGATTCAGAAACTGAGGCTGGGGGGGTGGGGAGTATGAATAGGTAAATTACCCAAGGATATGTGTCTAGTGTGTCAGAGACAGAACAGAGACCTTCTTGACTCCAAGGCCAGTGCCCTAACCACTGTATCATGTTTTTTTCCTACATAGAGCCAAGAAATATACAACTCCCTCCAGATACAGTGGGGAACCTCAATTTGTCATGGGTCTATATAATTTGTCCAGCACATGTGAGCAATAGCGAATGTTTCAGATCACTTAGCTTTAGAATTGCAATCTATATTTATTTAAACTTAAGACTCTGGGAGTCATACAAATCTAGAGACAGAAAATTGAGCTGTATGTAACTGGAAAGCAGCCTGGTATAAAATTTATAGATTCACCCCCCCCCCAAAAAAAAAGTTATCAACCTCACAGGATTGTGATGAGTATCAAATGAGATTGCTCGTGTAAAAGCTCTTTGAAAACTATAAAGTGCTCTACAAATGGACATTGTTATTGTATTAATAAGTGGTTCTTCACTTTATGAAAAGATTCACCATAGGATTCTTTTGGCTAACAACCTCCCCTAGAGGATTTAAAATATGAATCAATTTTCCAGAATGCAACTGGCACTCAGCTTCTCAGAAACACATCTATTGTGTCCTGCAAGCTGCATTGGCATTGAACATTGCCTGCAGTAAGGGAATTTCGTCAGCAGGTGTCTCTGTTGTCCTTGAGGTGGATGTTCCTGTCCTTTCATTGGCCTCATCTGAGACTCACGTTATTTTCATTTGAGGAGAGGTAAGAAAACTGCTCAATCACCGAATCACCAACATCTGATATAGCCAAATGAAATTAAATGAGAAAAACTTGCTGGAGCTTATAGCAGGATTCTGAGACCCAATCACTTTTCTGTAAATGTTAAATTCCGCAAGAACTCAAAGAATGTTCTCACCACCCAAGTCTTGACATTTTCAAATGTCTCAGTGGCTGAAATGAATATGGTTTTATCAATGAAAAGGAAACTAAAGCTGCAGTACCATTTGCTTTATTGCATCACTCTAAGGACCATGGGGGCTTTCCATCTGTCTTGCAACTGAAACTTTCTTTATGTATTGTCTCCTAGGGACTATTATACTTTTCCATTTGTAACCTTGGTGCTTAGGAAAATGTTTTGCAAATAGTACCCACCTATTAATTCTTTTTCATTCATTCATTCATTCATTCATTCCTGCTGCTGTCATAGATCCTGGGAGAGACTGAGTTTACAATGGATAAATTAATAGAGTTGGATTCCAGAAGATCTGAGTTTCAGTTCTGTTTCAGACACTTATTAGCTATATGATCAATTGAAATCAATTTATGTCTCTCATCCTCAGTTCTCTTATTTGTAAAATAGGGATAATAAATAGCATTACCTCACAGGGTTATTGCAAGGCTCAAAAGAAATAACATGTGTAAAGTGTTTTGTAAACCTTGAAGCACTGTATGTACATTAGCTATCATCACCACCATTATGTATGGAAAATGGTAAGTAGGAGTCAATAGGAAGAATGAAAAGGAAGAGCTAAATAGGGGTTCATAAAAGGAAAGCCTGTCTGTTAGGCTGCCCAGGTCTCCCAGTCCTTCTCCTTTGGTAACAGAAACCAACAGACAAGCCCAGTTGGGTAGCTGATTTAATTCGGCCATACTAAAGTGGATCTGATCTTACAATTTCCCTCATTGCTCATTCTGGTCTGGTGCTCTAGTACCCTGTGGGTGGGATAACAGCAAATAGGCTACAAACTCTTTCTATTACAAGGTCATCAGGTAAAAACACCTCTATTGATGGATTCTATCAATTAAACTAGGTACAAAAAAAAAACCAAACCAGAAAGTCCTTAATCAAGTGAAAATCAGTAGTTGAAATGAGACAGTAGTCAACCATGCCTGGTGGGGTTTACATAAAAATAACAAGGTAACTGGAAATTGGGAGACCAGCGATATAGGCCAGCCTCATCATGGGAGCAGTTCTAGTCAAGCCCCTGGAAGCATTCACTTGAGGAAAGGAAGAATCTCTATCTCTTCCCTCATCCCGACCAAAGGATGACCTTGTGAACTTTTAAAAGTCAGAAGATTTTGGACTTCCTATGGCAATCCTAGCAGATTCCCAGAATGATATTGTCTGCATTGGGAGTTAGGACAAGCTAGGCACATTGAAGAAAGGTAGTTTCAGACTATACCAGAAACCCAGCAGAAAGTTATACCACGCCAAAGCAGAATTTCGTGAGGACTACATGATTTCCAACAACCAACAGCAGAGGCTTAACCCTGTGCTACAAATGTTCTCTGTACTTGAGCTAACTTTCCCCTCTGTATCTAGGGCCAATTCCAGTTCTCCAGAGCTGTATCTTGCCGCTGGACCCAGATGGCTCTGGAGGAGAGAGTGAGGCTGCTGACTTTGCACAGCCCTCCCTCACTTAAAGCCAATTCATTTGCATGTCTTAGCGTCACCTCCCTGATGTCATGGTCCTCTTCAAGAACAGAGGACAAATGGGGCAGCTAGGAGGTGTGGTGAATAGAGCACTGGCCCTGGATTCAGAAGGACCTGAGTTCAAGTCCAACTTCAGACACATAACACTTACTAGCTGTGTGACCCTAGGCAAGTCACTTAACCCCATTGCCTAGCCAAAAAACAAGGACAAAGGACAAACAACAACAACTTTCCCTGGCCTCTGTGTGCACTTTTGGGGAAGTCCTTCCCAAACAGTGAGGGGATATTTTGTACCAAGTGTTCTTATCATGCCATTAAAGAATCATTTCTAAAAGCTAATTAAATCTGACTGATAAGTTATCAACTAATAATCACTGGGAAACATTTCAATGGAGACTTGTAAGTTCTAGTTCTAGAAAATACTCCCAACCCCTCAGGGTTATCCCTAGGGACCAGCAGCCAAGCACCCTTTGAAGACCTGACCTGCCAATGAAAATGGGGTTTGGGAAGTAGCTGCAGAGGCTTCACTACAGTTTATTGAAATGTTTATGTTTGCTGATGATTGTTAAGTTCACAATAAAAAAAAATTTTTTTAAAGTCCCATTCAGTTGCAAGGACCACAACATTTTGTAAAGTGCTCTGAGTCCCACATGTAGGAATTAGAGAGGTAAACAGACGTATAGATCTTTCCACCATCCAGTCACATGCAAGGAATTTTTTAAAATCTTTTTTTTTTTTTTAGGGAAAAATAAAATTCCCCCAAAGATTTCAGCTATATAAGGTGATAAATCAATCAGATGTACGGGAAGGCAATTTTTAAGCTAGAAACCATGAAGTCTCCTTAATTGAATAATTGAGATAAATGCCACTGGCATTACTTATTAGGAAGTTACATGCCAAACAGATGGTAAAACTATTAGATTTGGAAAAATATTTTCTTGACTCGGGTCATTGCTCAGAATCTGCTCTGCTTAGTTATGTTTTCTTTCTTTCTTTGTTTTACTAGACCTAGGATTTCTTTGGTGTGAGAATTCTCAGGAAAGAAACTCTCCCTGCCATTCTTTTTTTTTTTTTTTTTGAGGCAATCTGGGTTAAGTGACTTGCCCAGAGTCACACAGTTGGTATCTGAGGCCAGATTTGAACTCAGGTCCTCCTGACTCCAGGTCTAGTGCTCTATCCACTACATCACCTGGCTGCCCCTTACCCCTACCTTTCTTGTGTGAACATAACTGCAACTGCTCTGCAATTGGCAGGCTTAGTTGCCTGGGACACTGCAAAATTCAGTGACTTGCACAGGGTCACACATCCAGTAGGAGTCAGAGACCAGAGGTAAGAATTGAACCCAGGTCCTCCTGACTCTGAGGTTCATTCATAGCTACAATTTTTGGTTTTACTAGCCTTTTCTCATTGTAAAATCATCTTCTCATAATGGATGCTTCAATCTTTATTGAGGAAATTTTCTTTTTTAAAATTTTATTTTCGGATTTAAATCTCTCCTCCCTTTCTGTCTCTCCCACTTATTGAGAAGGCAAGAAAAATAAAACCCATTTCAAAAAGCATAGTCATGGAAAACAAATTCCCACCTTATCCATATCCAAAAAAGAAAGAAAAGAAATATGCTTCAATTTGCATTCTGACTCCATCAACTCTCTACATGGATGTTTCATAATGAGTCCTTGAGAATTGTGATTGGCCTTTGTGTTGATCAGTTACTAAGCATTTCGAAGTTGAATATCTTCACAATATTGCAGTTATTATACATTACATACATTGTACTCCTGGTTCTTCTCACTTCACTATGTATCAGTTCACACAAGTCTTCCTAGGTTGTTCTGAAACCATTCCCTTCATCGTTTCTTGTAGCATTATAGTTTTCCATCATATTCACCATAACTTGTTCAGCCATTCTCCAATTGATGGGCATCTCCTCAATTTCTAATTCCTTGCCACCACAAAAAGAGCTGCTATAAATATTCCTGTACATACAGATCCTTTTCCTCTTTCTTTGATCTCTTTGGAAATCGTATACCTAGGCCAAGTAAAAGTATCAGTGGGTCAAAGGGTAGGCAGAGTTTAACAGTTTGGGGGGGCATAGTTCCAAATTGTTTTCCAGAATGGTTGGACTAGCTCAGAGCTCCACTAATAGTAGATGAGCATACCTGCTTTTCCACAGCCCCTTCAGCACTTATCATTTTCCTTTGTTGCCATCTTAACCAATCTGATGGGTATGAGATAATACTTCTGAGGTTGACTCTTTATCAAATACACCAAGCTACCTCTCCCCTGCTAAGTTTTTAAAAGAAAGGAATGGAACTCATACCAAAGAAGCTCTATCTAGATGGGTTCTTGTATTATCCTTTGCTTTTAAAATTGAATTGGTTGTTTCCTGGACCAAAGATCCCCAGTTAGTATCCTTTGGTCCACCTCTGGACTGCAGGATCATTATTCTGACCCACCAATATAGGAAATGGTCATAGAGCTTCTCTTAGAGGTCAGTTCTATCAGAAAATACATTTTTAACCATAGTTAATATAAAGATTTTTTCATGAGGTCAGCAGGCCAGTATGGTGACATTATGCCAGCTTATTTCATAAAGTTCCATCTCTCAACATAGGTCTAGATTCTGTTTTCCCAAACCAATCTCAGGACTGTAAGCCAAGAAAAATTTAAAAAAAAATGCAACTCTTCCATTTTATACATTGTGCAGGAGTCCTTTCCTGGTCCACACAACCACTGGATCTTTCATCTCTAAGGTTACTTTCTATCCAGTCCATGTATATTACACGAACCTCTTTATTTATGTGTTGTCTCCTACTAACTATGTATTAGTATGTGAATCCCTTGATAACAGGAACTGTTTTTGTTTTTTTGCCTTTCTTTGTATCTCCAATGCTAAGCACAGTGCCCGGCACATACATATTAAGTGTCCACTATTCTCATCACATGGTGAAAGTATTTAAGCTTCAGCTTCAGTATTTGTTGTTTAGTCATTTTTAATCATATCTGACTCTTCCCCTTTTGGGGATTTTCTTTGGCAAAGAGTGGTTTGCTGTTTCCTTCTCCAGCTCATTTTATAGATGAGGAAACTGAAGCAAACAGGGTCAAGTGACTTGCCCCAGGGTCACACAGCTAGTAAGTGTCTGAGGCCAGATTTGAAGTTGTGAAGGCCCAGCACTCTATCCACTGACCTTTCAATGAATAGTTTAAATTAATTTCTTTAAGTATTGACTGATTTGATCTCCTTGCTGTCCAAGGGACTCTCAAAAGATTTCTCTAGTACAATTCCAAAGCATTGATTCTGTAGCACTCAGCTGTCCAGCTCTCACAGCCATACACGCTATTGGAAAAACCATAGCTTTGACTATGGACCTTTGTTGTCAAGGTGATGTCTCTGCTTTTTAGTATGCTGTTCAGATTTGCCATAACTTTCCTTCCAAGGAACACGTGTCTTTTAACTTCATGGCTACAGTTACCATCTGCAATGATCTTTGAGCCCAAGAATAATAAAATCTGACAGTGCTAGCACGTCTTCTTCCTCTATTTGCCAGGAAGTGATGGGACCAGTTGCCAAGATCTTAGGTTTTTTTTTTTATGTTAAGCTTCAAGTCAGCTTTTACACTCTCCTCTTTCACCCTCATCAAGAGGCTTCTTAATTCCTCTTCACTTTTTGCCATCAGAGTAGTATCGTCTGCATATCTGAGATTGTTGATATTTCTCCCAGCAACCTTAATTTCAGCTTTTGATTCATCCAGCCTGGAATTTTGCATGATGTACTCTACTTGTAAGTTAAATAAGGTGACAATATACAGCTTTGTCATACTACTTTTCCAATCTTAAACCAATCAGTTGCTCCACGTTCAGTTTTAACTGTTGCTTCTTGGCCCACAGTTTCCTCTAGAATTGCCAGCTTTGAGGACTTACCATAAACAAACAAATAAACAAAAACTCCGGTTAACCAACAGAAATTCCAAGCTATAGTTTTGTTCAGGGGTCACTTATCTGGATAAAAGGAAGAGAGAAAACATTGCTTTTTTTTTTTTTTTAAGAAATGGAGTACAATATTCGGTCTAGTCATGGAGATGAATTGACTGGGGAAGGAGCTGTCATGAGTAGAAGGGCTGGTATTGGATTTTTAAAAGTCTGGCAAAAAATCCAAAAGGAATTCCCAAACCCAGATATCCCTAGTTAAAAACAAAAACATGATAATAATCCCAGTCTGAGACCAAGTAAGGGTAGGCTTTTTTCCCCTCCCTTTTCCCTGGAAACAACCATTTGGTGTGCCCCAGGTTTGAAAAGGAAGCAATGGTCTACGTGTTGCTATTGTTTATCATTTGTTCCGGAAGAGGACAATGACATCAGAAAGATGATGCCATGACTTGCAAGTGAATTGGATTTAAGTGAGAGAGGGCAGTGCAAAGATCACCAGCCTCACTTTCTCCTCCTGAGCAGAGCCATCTAGGTCCAGTAGCTAGATATAGGTCAGGACGATTGGAGATAGCCCTAAATGCAGTGGGAGACTTTGGCCTTTTTAAGCTAAAGTCTTTCCCAGTTCTCACTTTGACTGAAGCAACACCCATTCAGAGATTAAAGCTGGTTAAGAAATGAGCCAAGGAATGGCCCCTTTTATCTAATAAAAAAAATCTGGGAGAGGAAGATCCTCAGGGCTTCTGGCCAAAACAGAAACAATTATTATTTACATTCACTCTAATTCCAGAGGGCTAAACAACGACCACTAAGTGGTGCTTGGGGCTGGGGCTTAGTGTTGGCCAGTCGATGAGAGCCAGAATGAATTGGGTTTAAGGCCTGGTATTTAAGAAAGAATCTGGCCAGTAAACCCCAAGATATCCTTGTGCTGGAGAACTCTTGCTCAGAAAGAGAAAGCCACGCCCCTGAAGGAGAGTGAGCTGTCAGGGAAATGAGTGGGGGGTAGATTAGTTGCCTAGGCATGTTCAGATCACTCCTCTGGTTTAAAAGACAGACAGATCAGTCTTTTTCTGGTCATCAGTGCTATCTGGTGGGTTATATTAGCAAACTCATCCTAGAAATGGGCAGATGATCTCATCTGTATGTTTCTGTTTCATAAGGAGAGTCTTAAAGACAGCTGGGCTTAGAATCTGGAAGACCTGGGTTCAAATCCCCACCTCTGATGCTAGCTATGTAACTCTGAGCAAGTTATTTACCCTCTTTCTGCCCCAGATAAGCTTCTAGGATTTATCTACTAATTCATAGTAGGGCTGTGATTTCTACTGGTAGAAAGAATTCCCATACCAGGAATCTCCATACTGATGAAATCAGAGGTCCTTTATGTATGTGTATAGACATAAGATTTCAAAATCAAATGAACAAATAATAATGCCTACGCAAAGTGCCCCTGGTAGATGTTCCAGTTAGAAAACGATGCACCAATTATGAAACTTAGACAATACAAAGTATAAGTATATGCACAACTTCTCAATACAACACAGTCCATCACTAATTATCATAAGGTCACTTGTCCCAGACCAGCCTTTACTCCTTAACAAAGGACCTCTTAGCTGACTGGGGAGCTGTCATCTTCCATTTCCCATATCCCACGTCTCCCCTGAGGTGTGGCAGCTGTCCTAGCGTGTGCCATGTCCTTCTTTGACAGGTGCCTGAGTCAAAGTGGGGAGGAACAAGGAAAATCCAAGTGAGACTCAGATTCATAAGGTGTTATCTTTCATTCAACATCTCAGTTTTGTTTGTCTGGGCCCTGGTATTTCCTTCCCTGGATCTTGAGCTGAGTGGCACACACACCTTCTACAGCTGAATCAGAGGTGATTTATAGTTTCATTGTCCCTCCCCACATTTAATCTGGTACTCACTTCTACCTGCTTCTACATGTCACCAAGAAATAATAAGATCTTAATTGTTTCTAGTACTACCTCACTGGAACTTCTACAGGCAACCTGAAATCAATTGAATTGAATGCTACATTTTTACAATAAATATTTTCAAATGCATTTTCAAACTTAAGTAGAATAATTCTAACTTAGGAAAGAGAAGGAAACACCTTGCTTGAGGAAACACCTACTGCATACAAGGAAGTAAGGCTACTAGGTCAGAAACAACAGCCCCTCCCTGAACTATATTATATTCTACTGGTTGGAAGCAACATATACACAGAGAAGTAAATACAAAGTAATTTCAAGAGGCAGAGAGCCTAACATCCGGGAGGGAGGAGAGAGAGATTAGGAAAGGTCTTGAATAAGTGATAGCCCCTGAGTTGTGTTGTGAAGGAATATAGGGATCTTAGGAGGCACAGGTGAGGAAAAAGAATAAAGGATATGTGAATAGAAACGCCATCTGCATCCAGAGAAAACACTGATAAATAGAAGCATGTATAGAGTAATTTTACATATATACCTATTTGTGTCTAATGGTAGTCATCTGGGGGGTGGGGAGAGAAAATAAAAGAAATTTACATGATAACTTTATTATTTATTTAAAAAAACATCAAGTACATAATGCACTTGCAGTTTCATGTGTAATCATGTTTTTTTATTATATTTATATATTATGGAAATGTTTGTTTTATTCCATAAATCAAAAATAAAATGAATTTTAAAAAAAGACTACTCCAGATACTCAGGACATGGAAGTGATAAGGTCTAGAGGGTAGGGGTCCTAGAATCCCAAAATCACGACACACAGGTCCTGCTTGAAAGAATTTGACCCAAGCCTTCTTTCAGCCAAAAACAAGGTTTATTGAAGATTTGCCATATTAGCTAGACTCTTAAGAAATCTGAGCATCTATGGACTATTGGCTAGACTGTGAAAATCTGCACAGTGGCTAGATTATAAGAATCTAAGCATCTTAATAGAGACAATACGGACCTTAAATACAGAAAGCCTGTGGGAAGGATCTAGGAGTGGCCAAGTAGTTTGGGGTGACGGGAGGAGGGGCCTAAGAAGATCTGGATGGGAGTGGCCAGAACTCCTGGGACCTGGAGGATGGAGCCTAGATAGGATTAAGGGTGGGAAATGGCTGGGCCATAGGGAGGTAAAACAATGGAGGGGAGATTGGGTGTAGCCACAATGAAAGGCCAGTTGATGGGATTATAGCCTCAGGGGAAACCCAGAGATTTTTGGGAAGGTCCAGGGTTTTTCCTTTCTGGGGCCCAGATCCCAACCCTGAGGGGATAATCCCATCAACTGGCCTTTCATTGTGGCTACACCCAATCTCTCCTCCATTGTCTTACCTCCCTATGGCCCCCAGCCATTTCTCACCCTTAATCCTAGCTAGGATCAATTCTCCCTTGGCCACTAGGTCCAGGTCCCAGGAGTTCTGTTCACCCCAGCTTACTGGCCATTCCTAGGTCCCTCCCACAGGCTTTCTGTATATAAGGTCCATCTTGTCTCCATTAAGATGCTTAGATTCTTTTAATTTAGCCAATAGCCCATAGGTGCTCAGATTCCTTAACAGTCTAGCTAATATGGCGAATCTTCAATAAACCTTATTTTTGGCTGCAAGAAGACTTGGGTGGAATTCTTTTGGGCAGGACCCACGTGTTGTGATTTTGGGGTCCCAACACCCCTGAACCCCTAAACCGCATCGTTTTGGTGGCCTGTACAGGGAAACTGCTTAACCCCAAGTTCTTCTACAATCAAGACTGGAAGGTATATAAGCCTCCACCCTCCCCTCCTTTCTTGCTCTGCAGTTGGGGTAGCTATCCAAGCACCAAGGCTTGGAGGTGCTTTTTGGGCAGACGGTTACGAGGCTATCTTGCACTCGTCCTGACTCTCTCAGGCTCTTGGTCCACTGGATCAGTTCAAGGCCATGGACCTGGGTACACCTTCCGCAGCATAAAGGACAATGATGGACGCCCTGTCCAGAAGTGTATCTGTTAATTCCCTTGGCTCTAGGGAATTGGGGAAAACTGTAGTTGCTTTTTGGTTCCCTGAGGCTTACTTACTCCCTTCCCTCTGCACCTCTGAATCCTTCTTCTTGGAGGTTACAGGGAAAGTTAGAACAGCTAAAAATATCTTGGCAGATTCTGGAGGTTTTGTGATGGATCATTAGGGAGTTTTGAAACACCTGTACAACCTGGTTGCTCCCTTCCCTTAAGTCAAGAGGGTATCTGTTAACCCCTCTCATAGAAGAAGAGAGTTTCCTCAGGTGGGAGAGGAAGGAAGGCGTGGGGAAGGGCAGCAGCTACAACATAGGCCCCACTGGCAATGGCCTTGGGCTTCAGGGCAACCTTTGCCTGGAAGCATCACCCAGATCCTGCTCAAGGTAAAAAAGCAGCCTCCAAACTTGGGTAAGCACGCTCTTCTTAAAATTTGTAATTTTAACTGTTAATGATGAGATGTTGATTCTCTGTGTAAAGTAATTTGGAAGTGCATTTAACAAAACTGAAGTCACCTGATTGGTAATGGGTTTGTTTCAAGTTTCAAATTGGTGACTTTCTGTATCAGTTATGTCAAGCAACTTTTCATAATTTGTTTACCACTAAAATAATTTAGTTATTGTTGGTTATTGTTTTCATGTGTAAACTAGCCAAAAAGTTTGTTTGGGTTATGTATGGCTTTCTGAGAATTTGCAAGTGTATAGAAATCTCTAAATGATTGTCTTTTTACACCAGGACAAATTTAAGTTTGAGTTGTAAATCCTGGAAAAGTTTTTCCTGAACTGTGATCAGTAAAACTTGCTGTTTGAGGCAAAAGCTCATAGGATTTTATTTTGAGTTGTCTGATGGGTCATAATCCATCGATAATCAATAATCCACCATCTGAGAGAAATGCCACCAGCTACTCAGAGAAGGTGATACTGGTAGGAAGTCAGCATTGGGAAAAGCTGAGAGGACCCAATTTTAGCCTCAGTCTAAGATGGGATCCTCCTGGCTCAGTTTCCCCATTATGTTCCTTTGAAAGGGAATGTTACCCACCTGGCTATTTCTGAGTCTGGCTATGAGGTGGATTTGATACTGCATGGTTGGAAAACTGAATTATCTGAATCCAAACAGAGCTAAGGATGTTGTATTCTCTCAGATGGGCCCTAAATCTAGTCCCTGCTTTATATCTGGGCCCTGCAGTTTTTTTCTGTCAGATTTGTCTTCCAGCCTATGGACCATTCACCTACAGTTGGTAGCAAACAGCAAGTACCAGCCAATGTCCCCACATCATTCCCTGGATGCAGCCTGTGCTCGGTTCCAGTCAACCTCCTCTTTGGGACCCCCTTGAGGCAGGGACAGCTCTACGCCCCTTGCCAGCAGGAAGCATTTCAGAAGCTGAGACCTTTGCCCCTTACCCCAAAAGAATTTGGGTCTCATTTGTTTGAGGGGGGACTGATGGGGTTGGGATCTGGGCCCCAGAAAGGAAAAACCCTGGACCTTCCCAAATGGCCAAATCTCTGGCCTTCCCTTGAGGCTATAATCCCATCAACTGGCCTTTCATTGTGGCTACACCCAATCTCCCCTCCATTATCTTACTTCCCTATGGCCCCCAGCCATTTCCCACCCTTAATCCTAGCTAGGCTCCATTCTCCCTTGGCCACTAGGTCCAGGTCCCAGGAGTTCTGTTCACTCCAGTTTACTGGCCACTCCTAGGTCCTTCCCACAGGCTTTCTGCATATAAGGTCCATCTTGTCTCCATTAAGATGCTTAGATTCTTATAATCTAGCCACTGCTGAGATTCTTATAATCTAGCCACTGCTGAGATTCTTAAAATCTAGCCACTGCTTAGATTCTTATAATCTAGCCACTGCTGAGATTCTTAAAATCTAGCCACTGCTTAGATTCTTATAATCTAGCCACTGCTTACCCATGTTCAGACTCCTTAGGAGTCTGCCCAATATGATGGATGTTCTAATAAACCTTGTCTTTGGCTGAAAGAAGGCTTGGGTCGAATTCTTTCAGGCAGGACCCGCGTGTTGTGATTTTGGGGTCCCACCACCCCTGAGCCCCTAAACCACATCAATTAACAGAGCTATAACTCTAGTAGGGTGACCAGCACTTTGGCCCAGGGAACTGTTATCTAGAGGCTGGCTTCTTCTCAGAGAATTTTCAGAGTCCAAGACAGTTTTCCTCAACCTTGTGGTACTCCTCTGGTCTGCTGAAGGCAGATGAGTTCTCTCTTTCCCAGTCTCAGGGGGCTTTCAGGCATGATCCCATCTCCATAATCCCATCTCCATAATGCCTTTTTCCCAAAGTCTATCTTCCTCTACTGTTACAGCTCTTTGCCTCCTTTCAGGGGATGGAAACAATCAGTCATACCCTAGAAAAGAGGGAGTTATTAGATTCTCTGAAGAAGGGGCCATCCTCTTTCAGGATACCTGCATCCTACCCCCAAACCACCCCAAATACACACATTGAATTTGCCCTTCTACTGATGGCCTAAGTTGGAGGACAATGTCCAGAGATAAGAAATGGAATGCTATGTATAGAGACTGAAACAAAGGAATGGAGAACAGGAGATGAAGAGGAGTTTTGAGCTATGGAAGAAAGGAGAGAAGGGAGTTCCTGATGAATGATTTGTATTTTCTCAGTAAAATAATAGGCAAGATCCTCTGCTTAGAGGAAGGAGGTGGTATAGGAGAATCGAGGAGAGAAGGTTTGGAATAGTCATTGTGCCGAGTGTAATATAAAGTCAATCAGGAAAAAAAAAAGACTACTGCTCAACAGGGAGGGTCCAGTTGAGATTAGACAATACTAATTTGTAGTGTAAGCAGTCAGCACAGTTACGTGATTTTTCTCCAGCAGCATTCGGCAGCACGAGTGGAAATAACCCAGGAATCGGGTTAAACAAGACATGGCAAAGTGTTGAAGGGTTTCAAGGGTAGAGGATAGTGTATAGCTTAACCTTAACCTAATGGTTAAGACTAAGAATTGAGGAAAGTAAAGCCAGAGCAGGGATGATGGATTGTGAAAAATATCCTCCCTATAAGTACCTTGAACTCTGGAACCACCCTGGGCTTTGATTGATTGGTGAACTTCTGCCTTATCTAGTCCCTCATTTCTCACCATTTCCACTCCATACCTTGAGGGCTCCTCTAGGACCATCCATTCCTAACCTACCTAACCTTGGACTCCCACCAATCCCCTCTGGCAACCATCCCCTTTTCTAGCTCTCCTTTATGGGTTATTTCCCACCCCATCCCCACAAGAATGTAAGCTCCTTGAGGGCAGGGATTGCCTTGCTTGCTAACAGCACAGTGTTTGGCACACTGTGAGAGCTTAATAAATGCTCTATTTGGTTCCTATTATCTGTCTATCTATATCTATCTATCTATGTGTCTATTACCTACATGGTCTCTCTCTCTCTCTCTCTCTCTCTCTCTCTCTCTCTCTCTCTCTTTCTCTCTCTCTCTCTCATTATTACTGAGCCAGGAGCACATCTTTGAGCTATGAAGAGTGGACTACAGCAATAGTTATTCTGACTCTCACTAGTGATCCCTCTAAGTAGATAATATATGTAAAGTAATTTACAAACCCAAAAGCACCAAATAAATGTCTATTATTGCTATTGTTGTTGTTGTTATCCCTCAAGCAATAGACTCCAGAACAGATAATGTGTACAGGAACTGGGAAAGTTTGAGCTCTAAGCCTATGAATATTTTATGGGAAGCCTTTTGTGTCAGTTAATAGCCAGAACTGTACAAGCTGTCTTGAATAATACCAAAAGAAAACACTATGTGACCTCTGGGCTTAAATGATTCATGGAAAGGAACTAGAGTTATCAAAGATTCATTATTGATTTTTTTCCTTTGGAGACACACTCTGACAAATAGAATAAATTTGGGTTCTATGTGGGATTGTAGCTATTAAAGAAGGAATACAATCATGGAATCACAAAATTTTAGAGCTGAAAGAGATTTTAGTAATCCTAGATCAACTTAACCCCTTGTTTTATATCTACTTGAATGCCATAGACCTATGTTTTGGGACTTTAATGTTGCAATGTTTTGTCAATGACCTGGTTGAAGGAAGAGATGACATATCTATCAACTTTGTAAGCTGACATGAACCTGGGAGCAGTGATCATCATACTGGGAACAGAACTGGGAGTTTGATAGACTAAAAATTTGACAAATGTAATGATGATAAATGTAAAGTCTACACTTGGATTTAAAAAACAGTCAATTGTGCAAGTACTGGATTGGGGAATTATGCCCAATACAAAGTAGGCACTTAATAAAGGCATGTTGATTAATTGTTAACTCAATTCTTATGAAAAAAGATCTGGGAGTGTTGAGGTCTAGGGGTGCTGAGAACCCCAAAATTCAAGGGCAAGCAATGCAGTTCCTGCCTCGAATGAATTCGAGCTAAGCCTTCTTTCAGCCAAAGACAAGGTTCATTAGAACACCAGTCAGGGTGGGCAAGATTCTAAGAATCCTCACTATTGACCAGATTTTAAGAATCTGAGCATTTTAATGGAGGCAAGATGGATCTTTTATACAGAAGACTGTGGGAACAAAAAGGGGTCTAGATGGAATTAAGGGTGGGAAGTGGCCAGGCAATGCCAGAGACTTGACTATGTGGGAAAGGTCAGGGGGGTGGAGAAGGGGTTCCCAGGGCCCTACCCTATCAGGAGTTTTAGTGGATTGAAAGTTTAACATAAATCAGCAGAGTGCTGCTTACTTTGGTAGCATATGTACTAAAACCCACAGTGTGACATCTCAGCAGGTGTTTGCTGGAGCCCTCTCAAGCCACCTAATAAGACCTAATTGTTAAATTTACATCTCAAAAATTGGCATATGCTACAAATCAAGGCCTGATTTAAGACTTAAGAAAGTGATGAAGAAAATGTTAATAATGCAGATTAAGCTTAATAGTATGCTGTGGAATACATTTTTTTTCCCCAGAGAGGTAATTGTTAAACATTTGCCAAGACTCCCCCTTTCACAATAGCAAGAAAGTTAATGGCACCTTAGTCACATTAATAATGTTATGAATGAGGCATATGATAGTAGCTTTATACTCTGACCTGGTTAGACCATATCAGCTCAGAGTTACTTAGGTAACTTCAAGTATTTGGACATCTCTTGTATGAAAAAGGATTTAGACTTGTTTTTCTTGGTCCCAAAAGGCAGACCTTGGAACAATGGGGGAAGGGGCACGAGGCAGTTTTTATTACATCAAGGGAAAAAAAACTTCCTAATGATTGGCACTGTCCAAGGGCTGTATGGGTTCTTTCAAAGGTAATGGATTCCCCATCATTGAAAGTGTTCAAGCAAAGGTAGGATGGTTTGGTTTAGAGATGTTTCAAGGTTGAGTTGAACTGGATAAATTCTATGATCCCTTCCAGCCCTGAGGTTCTATGATTCTATGAGACTCAGAGAAGGCTAATGACCTGCCTAAGTAAGTGACAGAATCAGAACAAGAACCCAAGTCCCTTGACTCTGTCCCCTATTCTTTCTACAACTCTACACTTTGAGCAAACAAATGTAAAGGCTGGATTTTTGATTACCCTAGCTCAGCGTTGTAGTCCCAAGACATAATCACAGATGATGAGTTAATGTACGCAAAATGTGTACAGTCAATGGTCCTTTATAAACCTAAATACCTATCTATCTGATTGAATTTGAAGAGATAAGAGAATTGGCCGGTCTAAAAATTGGCTATACTCCTGGGGGCTTTAAATAACAAAACCCCAGCAGAGATAGCAGAGAAGTCTGAGAGCTCCAGGCATTCAAAGAGAGAGTTGGACAAGAACCTAATTTTTCAAGACAAGTTGGACAAAGAACCTCTCCCTCCAAAAACCATGACATCTAGCAATGGAATTGTGCATCCAGGAGATATTCTAATCTCTGTTGGATATTCAAGTTGAGAGTTTGAAGGACATTTGAGATAGCAGAGACACATACTACAGATAGACACAGAAATGGAGTAGTTGCCTAAGGCTGAATACAACTTCAAGAAGCATTACCCCTTGAAGCAAAGAAGAGAGCTAGCCTTGGATTCATGAAAGAGCTAGCTCTGGGCATTGAGAGTTTGAGACATAGAAAGGACTGCTCAAGAAAAGGAAAGACTTTAAGGCTTGATTGTATTGGAGTTGTCAGATGCCTTGGCCACCTGTATCCACTACATTTTTGCCTCAGTACCATTGTACCATTCTACTCTTAGTTTGTGGCCACTCTTCCCATGCATGCTGTATGTATTTATAGGAGAATGAACAGCAGTTTTGTGGAAGCAATGTTTTACAACTACTGTTCTTGCTATGATATTTTATTAGATGACTTTGCTGTGAGCTAAATGTATCCACTGGCTGACTGTCGATGGAAAGTAAACTGATAAAGAGTTCATGAGACAAAGGAGTTTGGTCCCACATGGCACCCTAGAAGCTATGGCAGTAATAACTTCTATTTGCAAGGAGTAGTGTAGAGAGCGAGAGTGGTATTACATTGAAAAAAAGAAATGCTTCTCTCCTCTCCTTGAAAAAGTAAGCAAACTACTAAGAGAGACTTCAGGGAGGATATATGTTCTGCCAAGGACATCACCTGCATATGTTTACTGTTGAGGTTTAGGAGTGCTGGGACCTCAAAATCACAGCATGTGGGTCCTGTCTGAATGAATTTGACCCAAGCCTTCTTTCAGCTAAAGATAAGGTTTATTACAACATCTACCATATTGGCCAGACTCTTAAGGAGTCTGAACATTAGTGGGGTATTGGCTAGATTATAAGAATCTGAGCACTTTAATGAAGACAAGATGAATCTTATATATAGAAAGACTGTGGGAGGGATCCAGGAGTGGCCAAGTAGTTTGGGGTGACTGGAGGAGGGGTCAAGGGAGGATCTTGATAGGATAGTCCAGTAAACTGGGGTGAAGAGAACTCCAGGGACCACTTGCGGCCAAGGGAGAATGGAGTCTAAATAGGATTAAGGGTGGGAAGTGGCCAGGGACAATCAGAAGTAGGTAACAACAGAATTGGGAGATTGGGTGCAGCCTCAATGAAAGGCCAGTTGAGTGGACTACAGTCTCAGGAAAATGCCAGAGATTTGGGAAAAATTCAGGGATTTTCTTTTCTGGGGTCCAGATGCCAAAGACATGGTCTTTTCCTTTTAGGAGTTTAGCTCCAATCCCCATCATTTACTATACAATGTTTAGCATTATCTCTCTCTCTCTCTCTTTCTCTCTCTCATTTTGTGTTACTTTAGTATACTTTGTATTTACTTGCTTATATACATGGTGGGATTCCACCCAGCCCTGAATATAAGCTCCTTGAAGGCAGAGACTGTTTCATTCTTTTTCTTTACACAACCACGTAGTTAAAGTGTAGGGTGGGATTGGGGAGAGTGAGAGAGAGAAGTTCATTCTCTGAGTTCAAGTCTGTTCAGTCTCTTTGGGCTTCAAGGCTTTAGGACTCTGATTATAGATGAAAAAAAGGTTTAAAAATGAGAAGAGGAGATAAATAATAGCTAGCATTTAGATAAAGGGGGCAGTTAGGAGGCACACTGGGCCTGAAAGAAGGCTTGAATGGTCAAATTCTTTTGAGGCAGACCCTCTGTAGCCTTGCCTTTCTGGGCTCCCAGTACCCCAAACCACAACACTACCAGTGACAATGGAAAACAGACATAATTAAAGGATATTGACCAAAATGGAGATTTAATAATGGTATCCTGAACAATAAATGGTTCAGTGAACAAATCATAGAAACAATTAAGAATTGTGTGCAATAAGGGCTGCTTATCTGCCTTTGGTGTTCATTTCTCAACCAGCTCTCACCTGTGGCTCCAAGAAGCTGTAGTATATGCAGTGGCCACACTCCAGTAAAACTATCTTGGCAGATGAACTAAACCAAGTTGAGGGTAAACAACAGGCTTTAAACCTGTCAATCAGTTAAGGGAATTTCTACCCCAAGCATGTGAAGACTTCCCCCTCGGAATAAACAGATGAGAACAATTTGTTCCAATAGTCATGAAGGTGGCTGAAGCAGGCGCTGCGGAGCACTAGAGTTTGGCCAGACATTGAGGATGACAAGGTCATCCACTGCATGCCAGGCCATAGTCAGTCTTCTTGATTTTTGTCTTGCCACTGACTACAAAAGAGAGAGGGAAACTGAGGACTTTGTGCAATTCTACCTCACTTAAATCCAATTCATGCACAAAGCAAGACATCACCTCATGATGTCATTGGTCCTCTTCCAAAAAGAAGGATGAACAACAATGTGGCATAAAATTATAATGATGAAACAACATGCCAAAATTTCTGGAAGGCAACTAAATCAATCCTCACAGAGAAAAATTATATCCCATAGAACTTATATTGTTAATAAAATAGAAAAACAAGGGTTAATGAGCATAATATATGATTAAAAAAAGCAAATAAAACCAAAATAATCACAAAAGAGAAAATTTAGAGACTTCTTCTCTTCCTTCTTCTCCCTCTCCTCCCTCTCCTTCTCCTTCTCCTTTTTCTTCAAAAGCTGGGACAATTTACTTTTTGTCCTGAGCAGTTTTCATTTTTGATTTCTTGAAATACATCTCTGAAGAGACATGCTTTTAAAAGTCTAATGTGTTTTAAATGGAGCTACTTGACTATACTTTTAAACCCAAATCACTCTGGCTTTCATTGAATGGCCAATAATAGCCCCAACCCAAGGCTCAGGTGGTTCATTGTTTAGATTTTGATGTATTAGAATGAGTGTAAATAGTAATTATTTACTGTTTCAGCCTGAAACTCTGTAAGATCTTTCACTTCCCAGATTAATATCTTTGGTTTTTTTTGTTTGTTTGTTTGTTTTCCTTTTTCCTTTTTGGAGAAGCAAAGTGACTTGCCCAGGATCACACAGCTAGTATATGTCAAGTGTCTGAAGCTGGATTTCAACTCAGGTCTCCTGACTCTAAGGCCAGAGCTCCATCCACTGTGCCATCTAGCTGCCCCAAGATTAATATCTTTGTGATGGTAAATTAAGCCATCTTTTGTCTCGAGTCTTACCTAGCCCTTTGTCATTGAATGGGCTTGGCCTCAGACAAACTGAGACCTGGGAAAAACTTTAATTTAGACAGGGCAAAGTCACCCACTACATCCTGGATCATCACCAGTTGTCTTGACCTTTATCTTGACACTGAACTTCCATGACTCTGGAAGAGAGAGTGAGGTTGATGACTTTGCCCAGCTCTGTCTCACTTGAAATTAAATGCAATTTGTGCACAAGTCAAGATATCACATCTGTGACGTCATTGGTCCACTACAACAAAGGACAAACAATAACACCATGTTTCAGGCTGTTTTTCCTGTTAGAAGAGAAAGTTAAGGGGCTTATGGAATTCTATTCACAATTCAGGTTTTCAGAGACAAGGAAGTTGTTCCTTAATTAACCAGAAGAAAGTCTTCAGTATAAAAATCAAAATAAAGAGCATCTAAGGAGTCAAAAAATGTACCATGGAGGTGTAAAGGATGCAGGATCACTGAGCAATGGAGCTAAGAAAGAAATTCTAAGCTCTTTTTAAAGAGGAAGAAGCTTAATTCTTTGAGGAGAAAGCTGCTTGTCCATCAAGGAATGATGATTCATGGGTTCTTTCGGTTTTTGGTTTGTTTGTTTTTTTTTTTGGTGTTTTGCAAATTTAATCAAAAGAACTTTCAATTCAAAAAGACAAGGGTGAGAGAAAACTGCCTTTGCATAGCCACCAAACTAGAAACCAGAGAAAAGATATAGAAAGTAGAATTGCCATTGAGAGAGCCAGGAGTTCACAAGAGACAAAATCCAGGAAAGAAGTGAATAGTAAAATCTATGGCCTCTTTCCATTTACATTCTTGTAATCACTGTGTATATTGTTTTGCTGATCCTATTTACTCTGCATCAGTTCATATTTGTCTTCAAATGTTTCTCAGAATTCTTCATATTTATAATTTCTTATAGTGCAATTATGTTACATTATATTCTTTTATCCCAATTTGTTTAGCTGTTTCCCAAACCAACTTTGTTTATAATTCTTTGCAACCACAAAAAAATTTTGCTATAATATTTTGTTATATATGGAACTTTTATTTTCATTTTTGAAAAATGAAACAAAAACTGAACACTTAAAAAAAACTGAAGTGCTTAGCACAAAAGAGGTAGGGGAGGTAAAAGCATTTCTATAGCACCTACTATGTGCCAGGCACTCTACTTAGTGCTTTTTAGAAATACTATCTTATGTGGTCCTCAAAATAACCCTGTTAGGTGGGTGCCAGTACCTGATACACAGTAAGTTTTCATAAATGCTTGTTATTATTATGTTATTATTGAATGTTCCATAATTATAATGACCAACCTTGGCCCTGAAGAAATGATGGGAAAATGTATATCCTTCCTTTTGTCAAAGAGATGGAGAAATATGAATATGGTTTTGATTAAATGGTTTTTAAAAAAAATTCTGTTGGGGCAGCTAGGTGGCACAGTGAATAGAGCACCGGCCTTGGAGTCAGGAGGACCTGAGTTCAAATGCGGCCTCAGGCACATAACACTTGCTAGCTGTGTGACTCTGGGCAAGTCACTTAATCCAAACTGCCAAGCAAAACAACAACAAAAAATTTCTGTTATAAGGGAAGATTCTGCACATAAGGGATGGGGGAGGGGTATATTTGAAAATGAATGTGATATAATAGCAAAATATATCAATACAATTAAATAATAAATAATAGATAAAATCCACGTTGGAACACTCAGAAGTTCAGAAACATCTATACACAAATACACAAAGTTTAGGCAACCAGCAAGAGGTGCTAGAGGTCCTAGTGAAAGGAAGCAAATTTTAACTCAGATTTGGTGGAATAAAATTTCATGACCAAAATGCAGCTCTGGATGGATTTCTTTTTCAAAAGAAAAAGGATAGGCAAAGGGGGAATAGGATCATATTTTATATTAAGAGGTTATACGCATGTGAAGAAATACAAAAACCAGAGACAGGAGGCATGATGGTCAACATTTGGGAAAAGATCAATGTGGAAGGGCAAATAAGTATATCTGACCATATGATCCTGATCGAGTTACTTAACAGTACATAACCTCCAGACAAGTCTTTAAGACCTTAAGTTGCAGAGAATTATTGATATATTTTGACAAAGGGAGTTTCCCCACTGGGTTGCTCCATATACTAATGAGCCCCCATTGTGGCTGTGGTTTGTCCTTCATTCTCCAAGATGTTCCTGATGTCATGGTCCTCTTCTAGAACAAAGGACAAACCACAACCTGGAAGTAGTTGGAGCTGCCCACTGGGGACCCACTGGCCAGGTCCAATTGGCCAACACAGCTCCTCCTCTCCTTTCCTCTCCTCTCTCCGCATAGGATATCAGGCCCTTACCTGAGGGTGCTCTACCCAAAGGAAGGTAAATCTTGATGGCAAATAGTAAATGAGGCCCCCATACCAACTAAATCAAGGAACAGGAAAAAAGAGGGAGTTAATAAGCATTTACATAGCACTTACTATGTGCCAGGCTCCATGCTTAATACTTTACAGGTGTTATCTCATTTGATTCTCACAACAATCTTGTGAGGTAGGTGCTATTATTATCTCTATTTTGCATCTGAGGAAACTGAGGCAGGCAAAGGTTAAGTGACTTGTTTAGGGTCACACAACTAGTGTCTGAGGTCAAGTTTGAATTCAGGTCTCCTTGAGTTCAAACCAAAAAAAATTTTTTTTAAAAATTCAACCAAAACCACATCCAGAGTCCTTTACTTCTTTGACAAAAGGAGGGAGATACATTTCCCCATCATTTCTGCAGGGCCAAGGTTGGTCATTATTATTATAGAACATTCAACAACAACAACAATAAAAAGCATTTATGAAAACTTACTATGTACCAAGCACTGGCACCTACCTAACAGGGTTACTTTGAGGACCACATAAGATAGTATTTCTAAAAAGCACTAAGTAGAGTACCTAGCACATAGTAGTGCTATATAAATGTTTATTACCTTCCCTCTCCCTATTGTGCTAAGCACTTCAGTTTTGTTTTATTTTCCAAAGATGAAGATAAGGGTTCTACATATAACAAGACCCAGAGCTCTATCCACTGTGCCATCTAGCTGCCTAATAGATTTCCAAAGGCAGTAGCATTCCCCAGGGATCTGTGATCATCCCTGTGCTATTTAACATTTTATTAAAGACTTGAATAAAGGCCTAGGAGGCACATATCAAATTAGCAGAAGACGCAAAGCTAGGAAGGATCCCTAATATGGTGGGTGATAGACTTGGGATCCAAAAGCCATTGGTTTAAGTCAAAATTTAATAGGAATCAATGCAAAGTGCAGAGCATGCTGGCTCAGGAAATGAACTTCTAAAATCCAAGATGGGGGTAGGCGCTAGCTAGACAGCAATTTGTCTACAAAAACATCAATTGAGCAGCTTGTCAGCTCAATATGAGTCATCATGGTAGTGTGCCAGCCAAAAATGTGAATATAATCTCCGACAGCCTTTACTTAATATGGCTTCCAGGAAAAAGTACATAATAGTCCTTTTGTGCTCCACTCTGGTGAGACCAAATGTGGATTTTGTGTTTAGTTCTGGGTACCCCATTTAGAGATGGACATTAATAAGATTAAAAATGTCTAGAGGAAGACAATCGGACTAGTGAAGGGCCTCAAGTACATGGCACATGAAGTAACCCACTATATTTAGCCTAATGCAGAGAAGGCTTGGAGGATATGGGACAGCTATTTTCATCTACTTAAAAGGTTGTTATATGAAAGAGGAATGAGATTTGCTCTGTTAGGATCCATAGTACAGTACTAGGAACAATGGATGGAAACTGGCAAAAAGGCATATTTAGGCTTGATCTCAGGAAAAGCTTTCTGAAATTAGAGCTATCCAAAAAACGGGGAGAAGTGCCTGGGAAAGTAGTGGCTTTCCTTTCACTGGAAGTCTTCAAGCAAAAGACTGATAAGTGGTCATTTACTGGGGAGGTGGTAATTGAGATTCTTTTTCAAGTATGGGTTGGACTACATGTCCTCTGAGGTTTCCTTTATCTCTGAAATTCTTCATTAAATCTTTTCCTGGCCCCAAAAAAGAGAGCTCTCTTATGGTAGTCAATGATTCCCAGGTTAGAGCTATGGACTCAGATGGGTGGGTATTTTCCTAAAATGGCCAAAGGGGACACTGGCTTCCTGGAGGTTCTATAAGGATGTGACAGAGAGCCTGCAATGACTGATCAAACCCACCAACTGCTACCCACATGTGGTGATTCCATGAGGATGAATGAAGATAAAAGAACCATGCTTTCATGGGATCTCTAGGGATGATGAAATCTCAGGCAAAAGATTGAAGGACTTGGGAACACAGTTAATCCTCATTTCTTCCTCAAACTGAAGCTGGAAATACTGAAAGAAAGGCATGCATCTGAAGCAAACAACTAGCTACACGGATGTTATTGAAGAATTAAAGAGGTTACGGCTCTGAGACACGGCTCAAAATAATGGGATGATGGATTTTTGACTATAGATGGGTACAACACATTTGATGAGGACAAGGAAGAGTGTATTTGCCCAGGGATTTGATGATCTGATCAAGAAAGTTTTAAACTGAAATTTAAAAAGGGGAGAGAAAAAATATTCAGATATAATTGCTAAATGAGTATATTGGAAAGTATGTCATAGAGACGTATGTAGCGCCTGAAGACCCCCTCACATGTAGACTCAGGTTTGAAACACTTTGGGGTTCATCATATACTTAATTACCATAGCTAATTAACCCCCCAAAATGTAGTTTTTTTCCTTAATAATAGCTAACCTTTATAAAGTGCTTACTATGTGCCAGGCATGTGCTAAGCGCTTTACAATTAGTATTTCATTTGGTCCTCACAACAACCTTGGAAGGCAGGTGCTATCATTTTACAGATGAGGAAATTGAGGCAAACAGGTGTTAAGTGACTTGCCCAGGGTCACAAGCTAGTAAATATTTGATTCTGGATTTGTACTCAGGGCTTCCTGGCTCTGGGCCCAGAGCTCTATGCACTGCACCACCTAGCTTCTCCTAAGTAATCATTTTAATTAGACCAACCAAAGAATGAATTTTTTCTTTTTCTTTTCTTTCTTTTTTTCTTTTTTTTTTTTTTGGTGAGGCAATCAGAGTTAAATAACTTGCCCAGGGTCTCACAGCTAGTAAGTGTCAAGTGTCTGAAGTCAAATTTGAACTCAGGTCCTCCTGACTCCAAGGCTGGAGCTCTATCTACTGCGCCACCTAGCTGCCCCATGAACGGATTTTTTTCAAAACAAATTTATTCAATAAAACAGTATGACAAAATAAATTATAAGGTTCCCTCCATACACACAATACTCTTCTACAAGTTACTACATCACCAATTGGAAAGGGGATATACACAAGTGCACATGTATAGGGAACATGCCTGGGGTGGTAGCATACAGGACTGTGCATCATTACCTAGGTTTGAGTAGGTCTTGTGAAATAAACAGAATTTTAAAGAGGAATGCTCTGGTCTGTGAAGTAAGACAGGATTATGAGTCACTTGGGAGTTAAAGAATGCTGCTAGATAATTGTCCCTGATGTACAGGCACTTAGAACATGTAAGTCTCTTTGTTTCATGTGTAACTGAATGTTTTGCCCTAGTGACATGGTCTCTGGCATTGCCATGAGCATATAAAAAGCACACATCAAGACAGCCTCTCCCCTCCACTTCTCAGATATGGCAGATTCTCCACTTCATAAAGGCAGCACTTACCACCACCAGAGCATCATTTTTGTGGAGAAAAAGAGCGATAAGGAAAAGTTTTGGTATTATATTCTCTAAGCACAGAATGAACAATAACAGTGTTGGTTATATCAAGGAATTCATAGGAAAAATAAGTTTTAAAAGATTCATGAATAATACTTATGACCTCAGATGCATACAGAGTATGGGTAATAAATAAGTGAATTTGAGAACTTAATGGAAGGAGATAACTGTTATGCATAGCTATTATTTGGATCTTGGATCTAAACTCACAATTGTAACAAGGGAAATGGGGTACCTGTGTTTGTATTTGTGTATACACACACATATAGGTATCTACACACATACATGTATAAATACACATGTATGTATATATACATATGTGCACACACAATACACATGTCTTTAAATACTATATAATAGTTTTTTAAAAAATACATAAATCTTACAAAGAGTAATAGAATAGTACAGTACGTCGGTTTTGGAATCTCAGGAACCTAAAGGGAGAAACACAAAGGAGAACAAATATAAACAGACTTGACTGAAAATAATAGGAAAAACTGAAATGTTAACACTATAGAAATATGCTATAGACCACTTACTCAGGAGGAAGAAATGGATGATATAGATCACAAAACTGGCACAGAGGCAAGATATAATAATGATGACAGACTTTAACTACTGAGGCATCAACTAGATGGAAGTCTTATTCTACAGAAAGCTAAGTATGTGAGAAGTTCTTGACTTATCTTGTTGACAATTCTGTTTCTCCAAAGAACTGGTGGATCAAGTGGAAATAAGGGAAACATTGAGGGAAATTGACCACATCATCTTAGAGTTCATGATGGTCAAGAAGGAGAATACTGGCCATAGTGAGATTTGCATCCTGGACTTTAGGAAAGCAGAATTCAAAATGTTTAGAGAAAAGATAAATAATCAAATGACCTGGGAACCTAAAAATGAACACACCTCAAGAGAAATAGGAGGTTCTCAAAGGTGAAATTCTCAAGACAATACAATTATGAAAGATCCCCAGAAAAGGAAGAAAAGAGGGAGGTTTCTAAAAATAGTCTGATGTCTTCCATTAGTCCCAAAGGATTTTCTTTTACACAGGGAGTCCATCACTTCCTATTTCTGCCTCTGGCTGACCTCTTCAGGTGAGACATAGGGCGAAGAGTTCCTGTGAGCACACACCTTGTGTCTTCCATCTCCTGTAGGATGCAGTGTGTACCCTGAGGGAAGGAGGCAAGGGACTGTGCTGGGTATCTTCCATCAGCCCCGAAGGACTTCCCCCTGCCAGAAAGCAATGACTTCCATCTATGCCAGTCCTAAGCAACTTCCACCTCCTGCTGCCAACACATCTGGGATGTGCAGAACCCCCAGTGCTTCCATCTGCTAGCTCTTACTGAAACCTGGCAATCCAGAGAGATGCAGCCTCCCTGGCCACCCTTGCCAGTACTGACTGCATCTTCGCTCATACTGCTTGGCTCACTGGTTGAGGAAGTGGAGTTGGAATACCGATTAATCCGCATTGCGACTTCCAGTTCTCCCTCTGCCTCCATCATTCAGTAACTTCTCTTCCTTCGTGGTTCATGCTATTCATATCTACCACCCAATAAAAATCCTGCTAGCTCTTGTCTGGCTTTTCACCTCTCCTTTTGCTTCCTTCACAAAACCCTACTCTTCATCCACACTGATACCTCTAATCCCTTGACCCCTCAATTCTTTCCCAGGTCATCGCCTCTGCAGTTGCCATTGTCTCATGTTTTCCCCAACTTGACCCCTTGGTGAACCCATTCAACTCTACAATGTTCTGTTCTCTTGAATTCCTAGCCCCCTTATCATACCACTGATTATGCCTCACCAAGTATTCAGCCTTAGATTATTCCCACCATTCACCACCAAGTGCTGCTGAATGAGGGGGGAGAAAATCATGCAACCGTTCTGAGTTCATTACAAATTTATATTATACAACTTCTATTGATTCCTCACCACTGCTAGACAATCCTGCTGTACCTCCCTTACCAATTCAGTATCTCATTTTCTATAGCAGCTCTTTCAAATGTTTTCATCTTTCCTCAAACCTCCCACGGTTCCCCCTCCCCAATCTTAGAACCTTGCCTCACACTTTACAGAAAAAAAATGAGATCATTTGCCATGAACTCCCTCTTCTCTCCTTTTTCTCATCCCCTATTACTTAGATGCCTTCTGCCACTATCTCCTCTTTCACCTCTGTCTCTCATGACAAAGTAGTCTTACCTCGTACCAAGGCTAACTCCTATTCAAGTGATCTCATTCCATCCTGTCTCCTCCAAAAGACTACCCTCTCTGTCATCCTCACCCTTTCACTTCTTTTTAATCTCTCCCTCTGTACTGACTCTTTACCTACTGCTTCCAAACCTACTTACATATCCCTTATCCTGAAAGAGCTGTCACTTGATCTTTCTGTCCCTGCTATCATCCTATATTTTCTCTGCCCTTTGTAGCTAAACTCAAAAAGACAATGAAAGGTGCCTCCACTTTTTATCGTCTCACTCTCTTAAGCCCTCACGATCCGGCTTCCAACCTTATCACTCCACTGAAACTGCTCTCTCCAAAGTTACTAATGATCTCTTAGTTGCCAAATCCAACGGCCTTTTCTCAGTCCTCATTCTCCTTGACCTCTCTGCAGCCTTTGACACTGTTGATCACTCTCTCTTCCCTGATACTTTCTTCTCTCTAGGTTTTTGGGACACTATTCTCTACTGGTTCTTCTTCTGATGGCTCCAGGTTAATTATTTTTGCTATGAGTTGCCTCATATTTTCTTCTATTTTTTTTTTCAGTCTTTGACTTTGTTTTACTATTTCTTTTTCTTTCTTTCTTTCTTTTTTTTTTTTTTTGTAGGCAATTGGGGTTAAGTGACTTGCCCAGGGTCACACAGCTAGTAAGTGTCAAGTGTTTGGTCTAAGGCTGGATTTGAACTCAGGTCCTCCTGACTTCAGGGCCGGTGCTCTATCCACTGTGCCACCAACTGTCCCTTGTTTTACTATTTCTTGTTGTCTCAGGTTGTCATTGGCTTCTGTTCAGTCCATTCTAAATTTCAGGGAATTTTTATTGCTTGGGTAAGGTTTCGTATCTCTTGTGCCAAACTGTTATTTCCCTTTCCAATCCTTTCTTCCATAGCTCTCCTTTATTTTCTATTTTTTTCTTCTAACATTGTCATTTCACTAATAAAAAAAAAAACACATTTTAAACACGGTTAAAAAAAATCTTACTTCATCTCTTCCAAGAATTTTAGCCTGAATTTGTGCCTAGCTTGTGTTTTTCTTAGATGCTTTGCTTTTAGATGTTTCTGAGTTATCCTCTTTTTCTAGGTTTGTATCTTGAGTGTCCCTGTCACCATAAAAGCTTCCTATGATGGGACTCTTTTTTCGTTTGCTCGTTCTTCCATCTTATTTCCTGCCTTTGGACTTTATGTTAAGGTCAAGCTTTGGGCACTTTAAGAGTAAAGCTCTGGGCTGGTCCTGTTGCTACTTTCTTGGTCTATTGAGTGTTCTGTTTTTCCAGGATCTCAGGGACAGCTCAGGCTGGGGACCTGCAAGCTTTCAGTGCTCCCAAAGCTCTTCAAGTTCCTGATGTAGGTTTGGGTCTGAGCAACAGTAGACTGCTGCTGAACTGTATCAGGCAGCTGGGGAGCTCTTCTGGTGTAGAGTGACAGAGCTGACAGCTTCCCTTTGGTCTGAGATTCCTTCCCTGGTTATTCATCTTCAGGTTTCAGATTGGGCTGGAAGTCTGAACTGAGACCCTGCTCTGAGCCTGGAGTCTGAGCCACCCTGATGCTTCTGGCTTCTGAGTTCATTCCTCAGCACACTGCCCAGGGCCTTCTGTCACTCCCTACCCAGACTGTGCCTCCATCTACCCTGGATCTGTGACCCTGAACTGGGCAGTGAGGTTGCACTGATATGTGTCTGGGGGTGCTGCAGTACGGACCTGGGCTCTTGCCTTACATATCAGCCCCCTCCTCGCATGGTGGAGTGTTCCATAGGAGCATTTCCGGCCAGACCAATCTGCAGTATCTGCAGACCTCTCAGGATGTTCTGAGCCAACCTGGGCCAGAAAAATAACTGACTATAACCTTCTGTTGATTTTCCCATCAGGATTCAGTCTCTGCATTTTCTAGGTAAGTTTGCAGCAGTTTTGTTGGGAGAGCTCTCTACACTGTTTCCCACTACTCCATTGTCTTGACTCTACCTCATGAGCTCAAAAGCTTATTTTTAAAAGTTACATTCTGCACATGGGTAAACACTTTATTGTTACTGGAAAGGGAAGAAATTTGCTGAAACATAAAGGCCCCAGATGAATGTTAGATTGATCAAGATGACTAACCAAGCACGTGTAAATCTTTGCCTAATTTGCAACTGGAGGCAGGAGGTGGGGCTGGCTAATGCTCATTTTAAAAATCTAATGATGCTCTTCAAATTGAATCATGGACCATACTTTGTTAGCTGAGTGCTCCATTTGATGATGGTGAAATCAATCAGAAAATGTAGCACAAGAGACTGAAAGTTAAAAGTCAGGGGCAGAGAAGATTACTTTTAAAAATAGTTTTCAAAAAAACTGTTTCTTTCCCCCAACCCCCACCCACATTATCATCCTTTGTCTCTCATTTTTGACCCAAGAACAAAATGTGAAGTTTCTGTTTCCTGTCTGAAGGTAATTTCAGGCCAGGAAATCAACTGACAATTTCTTGGTCTTCTTTTCAATGATTGTAACATGACCCTGATTATTGTCTTTGTTGATAACAAAGCCTGAGCTCAAGAATACTTTTATTTTTATTTTTTTACCAAATGTGTCTATTATAAGAGAAGGAAGTATGAATTATTTAGGTTTAACCTTTTAATGGCAGCAAGTTAGTTAGCACAGTGGGTAGAGTGCCAGGCCTGGAGTTAGAAAGATCTGAGTTTAAATTTGGCCTCAGAGACTTCCTAGCTGTGTGACCCTGAGCAAGTCACATCTGTTTACCTCATTTTTCTAATCTGTAAAATGGGAATTATAATAGCACTACCTCCCAAGATTGTTGTGAGGTTCAATGAGACAATAATTATAAAGTGCTTAGAATACTAGCCAGCCCATAGTAAGTGCTATATAAATGTTAGCTATTATTATATTGTTATTACTATTATTATTATTCTTAGCTGTGTGACTCTGGGCAAGGTACCTGCCTTAGATTCCTCAACTCTAAAATGAAGATAATAATAGCACCAACCTCCCAGGATTGTTGTGAGACTTGAATAAGATAATATTTATAAAAAAAATAAAATAACATTTGTTGTCGTTCACTTCTGCAGTTGCATCCAACTCTTGGTGACTCTATTTGGGGTTTTCTTGACAAAGAAACTAGAGTGCCTTGCCATTTCCTTCTCCAGCTCATTTTACAGATGAGGAAACTGAGGCAAACAGGGTTGTGACGTGCCCAGGGGTCACACAACTAGTAAGACTCTGAGTATCCCTGACTTCAGGTCTCATGCTCTGTGGACTGAGTCACCTAGCTGCCCAAAGCGCTACGTAGTAGGCTCTTAATAAATACTTGTTCCCTTCAATCTCTCCCCTCCAAGTAAATCCAGATTTTATAAGTAGAAATCTGTAAAGAAGAAGCTTCAAGTAGAATATTTACTGATATTCCTTACATATTATTTAGACTTGGTTAAATGAGATGATAATATTAATAATAAAAGCATAACATCACAAACTTAAAGTTGGAAGAGGACTTAGAGATCTTCTAGTTCAATCTCTCCATTTTACAGATAAGAAAACTGAGGCTTGGTGTGAGGAAGTAGTTTGTCCAAGGTCACATACTATGGTGGGAGGAAAACTTACCAAACTAGTTGTTGTTGTTGTTGTTTCATCTAGGATGGTATCATAAATTTAGATCTTAGAGAGCACCAGTTATGATCCCCTTGTCTCACAGATAAGGAAAATGAGCCACAGAGAATTAAGTAACTTACCCAGGGCCATCCAGTTAATAGCCCTCCCCAACTATGTCTAAGTAAACCTCCTTTTGTTAAGTGTTAGATGGGCTATGACGACATGTAGGGATGAGATTGGAGCAACTTTATTGAAGAGAGAGATGGCGGATGCAGGGGAGAGTAAAGTCCCTGGTGATCTCCGTGCTTCTTGCCCTTCTTCTGATGTTAGTGGCTGATTATCATAGCTTCTGACTGTGAGTAGTCCCCATCACCCCAGAAGAATTAGAGAGTAAACTATTTGAGAGCATCCAGCAAATCAGAACAGAAGTAAATATGTTGTGAGGCTTTACAAACTATCCCCTGAAGATGATAACTACTGTAAACCATTGTTTATTGAATTTGTATAATTTTTGGTTTTGTGGGTGATAGTCAACTTCAGAGCCACTGGCACTACTCCCCTTCCCCCTCCCAACCAAAGACTGCAATTTCATGATTGTTGTAAACTGTGCTAAAGGGAAGGCTTGGGAATTTTTAGTTGGCATTTGGGAGGTCATTGATAAACCAAGATAATAGGGCTTAGCACAGTGCCTGGAACATAGTAGGCACTTAATACTTATTCCCTCTCCTCCCCTCCCTTCCCTCCCTTCCCTCTTTGGTGCAGGACACTGGGGTGGCATGTGAAAGGACAGTGTTGGATCCTTTCCAGAAACCCAGAGACCTTTTCAGAATTGGGGTATGAATAAACGCACACCAATTATGAGGGATGGAGTAGACTGCTTCAGCTTAAAAGGTTTAAAAAGAAAGGTAGCTTCTGATCTCATTCTAGAATTGTGAACTGTTACTTTCTCACTCTGGGATTTCCAGTAAAGGCTAGATGAGGGTGCTAAGAGCTAAGGCTCGAGGTACTTTCCCATATGCTGGTAGAGATGGCGAGTGCTTATACATGGCAGATAGAGCACATATACTGGCTGCCTCTTGTTTTGTGTCTCTTTGCCTGAGCTATACATTTTTGTGAGTTTAAAGTGTCAGGCATGCCTAAATCCCTTGGTCAAGGCTGGCCGCAGCAGAAATTTCTGGTATCCAAGAGGATGACCATTGATAAGAGGAGGAACCCAAGCTCTGGTCTGATTGGTCAGAACTCCTTGGAGTTGCCTCAGCCATACTATGGGGCCATTCTTGACCTCATCAATATGGTGAGTCGATCATAGAAAGTGATGCTCTGGCTTTTGGCACTAGTATCTGGTAGGAGAATCCTGGTGCTGAGGGGATAGCATCTAATCCACAGGGTCATTGTTAGACCCTGAGACAAGAGGGCAGTGCTCTGGCCCCAGCAGGGTCAATAGAGTCATAGGCAGTGAGGGTGGGGGGAGTGACAATACTCATGGCAGTATTCAGGCCCTTTCACGGGGAACAGTACTAAGGTCCCAGCACTGGTAGCCCTCAGAGCAGTGCTCCTACCTCATCACAGGAAAATGATAACAGCATTCCTGGCAAAAAGGGTTAGCACTTAGGACCCCCCACAGGGATGCAGAATCAGTCTCCAGTCACAGTAATGCTTGTAGAAAAGTTCCTGCTCCAGTACAGGGCCGGCAGTAGTGCCCGCAGAAATATTTAGGCCCTGGCATGAGGAAGGCAACACCAGGCTCTAAAATAGGAGGGAAGGCAGGCTCCAGCAGTGACAAGTGCCTTTGGCGGAAGGCCCTGGCACAGGGAAACTTAGTGTCTGGCACATAGTGAGGCCTTAACAAATGCTTGTTGACTCCACCCAGTGCCTCACAGAAAAGGGGAGCAGCTGACCCTGAGAGCTTCTAAAGGAGAAAGGATTTAGAATCCCATCTTCTCCTCCATGGGGCTTCCAGGGAGGGGGAGGTACTGGCTGGTGGGCTCCAAAGCCATGCAGTAGGCATCTCTACTTATCCTCTCACTCTATTCTTAACCCTTTACAATCTGGCTTCTGACAATATCATTCCACCAAAACTGCTCTTTCCAAAGTTACTAATGGTCCCCTCATTGCCAAATCCAATGGCCTTTTCTCAATCCTCAGTCTATCTGATCTCTCTGAAGCCTTTGACACTGTTGATCACCCTCTTCTCCTTGATACTCTCTTCTTTCTAAGGTTTTTGGGACATTGCTTTCTCCTGGTTTTCCTCTTATCTATCTGACCTCTCATTCTCTATCCACTTTGCTAGATCATCCTCCAGCTCACATCCTTTAATCATAGGTGTTACTTAGGTTCGGTCCTGGGCCTTTTTCTGTTCTCCCTCTGTGCTATTTCACTTGGTGATCTCATCAGCTCTCATGGATTTAATTACCATCTCTATGCTGATGATTCTCAAATCTACCTATTCTGCCCCAGCCTCTCTGCTGAACTACAATCTTATATCTCCAGATGCCTTTCAGATATCTCAAACTGGATGTCAAGTAGACATTTCAAACTCAATATTACAAACAGAACTCATTATCGTCCCTCTAGACTCTCGCCTGCTCCTACCTTCTCTATTACTGTAAGCATCTCATTTCCTATTACACCATCCTCCCTGTCCTTCTTTGGTTATTGAGAGAGGACATTGGCCTAATTTATCGGTTACTGTTAGCCTAACTAATAAATCGATCATGTTCAGAACTATATCTCTCAGTTTATCTTAGTTTTCAAACATAACAATTGGCAACCCCAGATGGGATTGAGGGATGGAAGCTGGTCTCTAGGCATCCTCTTAGAGGGAAACTTTGAGTACCCCAGGAAAATTTTTCCTTGAAGGATTTCTCTGTGTAGGACTGCACCAGAGACCTGACTTCCCCCCTCAGTCTCAACCCTTCAGAGCCAAGGTTGCTTGAACATTTAGAGGCTATTGTAGGGTTGTGGCCTAATTTCAATACTGTTGTGCTCAGGGAATAGGGAGGCCAGAGGAGAGGGAGAGAGACAGGGGAATGGCTGTTTGGTGAAGCAGTCAGAACACACACATTTATCAATTGAGTTCATCATCTTATATGGTCATAGCTCATGGTGCCCCAAAACAATTATAATAGTAACATCAAAGATCACTGATCACAGATCAGTGATAACAAATGTAATAATAATTTAAAAGTTTGAAATATTGTAAGAATTACCACAATGTGACACAGAAACATGATGTGAGCACATGCTGTTGGCAAATTGGTACCAATAGGCTTGCTCCATGTTGGGTTCCCATAAATCTTCAATTTGTAAAAAAGTGCAATATCTTTAAAGTGCAATAATGCAAAGCACAATAAAGTGCCTATTGTATGCCTACACAAAACAAGTTATATACGAGATTAATAGGAAATAATTAAAAGAGGGAAAGCACTAGAAGTAAGAGGGGTTAGGTAAGGCTTAGTGTAAAAAGTGGGATTTTATTTGAGATTTAAAGGAAGCCAGGGAGGTCAGCAATCAGAGTGGCAGAGGAAGAGCATTCCAGGTATGAAGGACAGCAGGAGTAAATGCCAGGAGTGGAGAGATGGAGTATCTTATTCATGGAACAGCCTGGAAGCCAGTGTCACTGGATTGGGAAGTATGTTTTGGAAAGTAAGGTGTTAAGAAAACTGGAAAGGCTGGAGGGGGTAGGTTATGAAGGACTCTGAATGCCAAACAGACCAGGCAGGAGGGAGCCATTAGAGTTTATTGAGTAGGAGGGAGATGTGGTAAGACTTGTGCTTTAGGAAATCACCATAATAGTTGAATGGATGATGGATTAGATTGGAGAGAGACTTTAGGCAGGCAGACCCACCAGCAGGCTAGTGCAATAAACCAGGTGTGAGGTGATGAGAGTCCCCACTAGGGTGGTAGCAGTGTCAGAGGAGAGAAGGGGATATGTTCAAGAGTTGTTGCAAACGTGAAATCCACTGTCCTTGGCAACAGATTGGATATGGGTCATGAGAGATAGTTGAGGAATCCCAAATGACTCCTAGGTTGGGAGCCTGGGAGCCTGAAGGACAGGGAAGATGGTGTTGCCCTCTACAATAACAGGGAAAGTAGAAGGAGGGGAGGATTTAGCTGGGTGGGGGGGGAGAAGAAGATAATGAATTCTGTTTAAATTTAATTTTTGAGTTTATTGATGTTTAAGTTTGAGTTTAAGATGTCTACTGGACATCCAGTTTGAGATGTCTGAAAGGCAGTTGGAGATGTGAGATTGGAGATCTGCAGAGAGATTGGGACAGGAAAGGTCGATTTGAGAATCATCAGCATAGAGATGGTAATTAAATCTATGAGACCTGTTGAGATCACCGAATGAAGTAGTATAGAGGGGAAAAAAGGGCCTAGGAGAGAACCCTGAGGGTCACCTACAGTTAAAGGGCATGATCTGGAGGAGGGTCCAACAAGGGAGACAGAGGAGTGATCAGATAGACAGGAGGAAAACCTGGAGGAAGTGGTGTCATGAAAACCTAGAGAAAAGAGCATATCAAGGAGGAGAGAGAAGTAATCAATGTTTCAAAGGCTGCAGAAAGGTCAAGAAGGATGAGGGTTGAGAAAAAGCCACTGGATTCTGGTGACTAGGAGATCATTAGTAACTTTGGAGAGAGCAGTTTCTTTGGAATGATAATGTCACAAGGCTGACTGTAAGGGGTTAAGAAGAGAGCGAGAGGAGAGAAAGTAGAGGCACCTATTGTAGACGGCCTTTTCAAGGAGTTTAGCTACAAAGGGCAGAAGAGATATAGGTGGATACTTAGTGGGGAATGGAAGAGTCAAGTGAAAGTTTTTTCAGGATGGGGAGAAATGGGTATGATTGTAGGAAGTAGCTAATGAATCAGTAGAGAAGGAAAGGTTAAAAATACGTGAAAGTGTGGGGATGACAAAGGGGGTAATCTGCTGGAAGAGACCAGGTGAAATGGGATCTCTAAACAGGTAGAAGGGTTAGCCTTGGCCAGAACTAAGTCCACTTCATCATGTGAAACAGGGGTGAAGGGGAAGAAGGTGGCAGGAGACACCTCAATGATAGGAGATGCGGAAGAGGAGGGAAGAGGGAGCTACAGCAAGTGGCTTCAATTTTTTCAGTAAAATATGAGGCAGGTTTTCAGCCGAGAGAGTGGGGGAGGGGAGCCTTGGGTAGGGATTAAAAAGGGAAGTCAAGTAGTATTGCCTAGCAGTAGTGAGAGTCGAGGGCCCATGATGAATGACTACAATTTTTTGAGGTTATTCAACATAAATTTGTAGCGGACCCAGTCAGAACAGTTGCGTGATTTTCTCTTCCTTTGTTCAGGAGCGTGTGTGTAGGAGGAAAGATAACAAATGGTGGAGTCATCGATCTTTCATTCAGCCACTAAAGTGATTTTCCTAAAGTGCAGGTCTGACCATGCCCACCTCTCCCTCCCCCCAATAAACTCCAGTGGCTCCCTATTGCCTCCAGGATCAAATACAAAATGTTCTGTTTGGCATTCAAAGCCTTTCATAAACTAGCTCCCTCCTATCTTTCCAGTCTTCTTATACCTTATTCCTACCTTATACTCTTTGATCCAGTGATGCTGGCCTCCTGGCTGTTGTACTAAGGAGACATTCCATCTCTCTGCTCCAGGCACTTTTTAATTGGTGGGGGGGAAAAGGAAAGTTTCCCAATTGAATACATAAATCTATGTCACTAAAATTTTTCTCTCTTTTGGTTTCTGTCATGGAAGAGAAGAAAGACCAGTTCTTTAGAAAGGGGTGCCAAAGTGGTAATCATATCTTTCCATCCCCACCTGCACCATCTCCCTCAGCTAGCTGGAAGAGGGAGGGACTGAGATACAAGTCATAGCTTGCAGCTGTGAGAGGAGCTACAGATATTGTAGTGCCAACAAAACCTCAGAGTTGATCTGTGGACTAGCTTTGGGAGCTTAAAGTGACTCAAATGAATGGGAGGGCATATATAGCTTTTAGCCTGGACAGAGATTAGGTAGTTAATACTCAGTGCTAAGGATTGAGAAAAGCACCTCATTGTGCCTAGGTATTTATTTCTTCTAAAAGAGTACCTTTACTACCATTCTTAGACTATTTAAAACTATTCTGAAATCTAG
This sequence comes from Vombatus ursinus, assembly GCF_900497805.2. Classification (NCBI taxonomy): domain Eukaryota; kingdom Metazoa; phylum Chordata; class Mammalia; order Diprotodontia; family Vombatidae; genus Vombatus; species Vombatus ursinus. The sequence continues at coordinate 3,247,347 of NW_020949997.1, forward strand.
AGAGGGAAACTTGCTTTAAAAATCATATAGTCTAATCCTCTAATTTTAGAAATTGGGATAGCTCTGATGTAAAGGAAATAATGAATATATGAATGACAATTTAGTAAGTGCTTACTATGGACCAATCATTATGTTAAATGCTGGTGATACAAAGACAAAAGGAAAGCATTCCTTACCCGTAACAGCTTCCATTCCATTGGGGGAACCAAGAAAATACTGGCCAAGGACTAGTACTTTGGTTTGAGAAGTCATAGGGTCTGTGGGTGGAGGCACAAGGGAGTCAATTGGCATTGCTAGAAGTGATTTGTGTATTATATCTGGAGCAAAAAAGTAGAATAATGAAGTGGGGAAAGATGGCAGCAGCAGGACAGACAGTGGAGTGAGATAAGAAACGTGGTTGGGGTCAGCTAGATTTAGTGGGACAGGTGATTTTGTACTGGTTGACTCAACAATCAGGACAACATGGCCCCAGTGTAGTGGATCTAAGGCAAATGGATTGGTCCTCCAGAGCATAGTTTTAGAAGAACTAGAGGTCTGGTGAGTACAATGGCACGGTAGAGGGCAAATAGAAAACCAGGACTGATGGGAAACAAAAGAAGGAGTTCTGGATTTTGAGTTTGAGGACCCTGTTTCAAATCCAAATTTTACCCACTTACTATCTGTGTGACCTTGGGTGAGGGCTCCGTTACCTCCATAAGCCTGAGTCTGCATCTGTAGGAGAAGTTTGAACTAAATGATCTCTAACTCTCTTCTATCTCTAAAGGTTTGACTTTATTAACTGAGGTCCAGAGAATGACTTACCTAAGGTCGCAAAACAATTCAAATTTTCAAAATGCCTATCACGTGCAACATATTGGGGATGCATGGAAATAATTAAGTGGCACAGAATGTAGAGTGCTGGACTTGAGCTTTAAGATAATCTGAATATTAATCCTGCCTCAGATTTTTACTAGATACACAACCCTGGACAAATCATTTAACCTTTCTGACCTCAGTTTCCTCATCTGTCAAAAAGGTATAGTAATAGTACCTACCTTAGTTGTTTTGAGGGTAGAATAAGATAAGATATGCAAAATAATTTGGAAATCACTATATAAATGTGAACTAGTTATTATGGAGGAGGCTGGGATTTGAATTATATAGCTGGTGATTATGGGATCATAGATTCAGAGCTGCATGAAGTCATTTGGTAAAAGTCACAAGAGAAGTTGCAGAGTCAGGTTTAAACCCACATCTTCTCATGCCAGATATCAAGTTCTTTTCACCATACTGTGCTGATACACACAGGTATAGATAGATATTCCTTTGGCAGGAAGATAAACATATCACAGTCTTGTGGGTGACTGGGACAATTCTCTCAATTTGGATATCTTGTGATCTAAAAGGTTTAGGGTTCCTAAGTGAAACAACGGTTTGTTGTGTGTGGCTCCCACTGAACGCTGTTGTGTCAAACTGCCTGTGTACCCCCACCCCCCACCCCCACCCCACCTTGGTAGAGTCAGTAGCAGCCGACTTCCAGGCCTTCGATCCTCTGAGACTGCTACTTTGAAGACAGCCTGTCTGGTTTCTTCCTTCTGTGGGCTGTTTTGCATTAGTTTGCCCAGATGTGGGTTTCATGACAGGGATAAATACAGGGACTTCAACAAACTCTAGGACCTTTTTTCATGCTTCACTCTTCCCCCAAGTATGAAAATGCTTTTTCTGGGAAAAGTACTACCAAGGGAGGCAATGTGGTCAGTGGAAAGAGGAATGGATTTGGAGTCAGAGGAAATGGATTGGAATCCTGGTTCTGTCGCTACCTACGTTGAGCCTCTTTGGGTCTTTGCTTCCTCATCGATAAAATCAGAGTGTGCAAGTAAATGATGTCTGAAGACCCTTCTAGATCAGAGATTTAGAACAGGAGGCGACCTTAAAGATCACTGAGTCTGAGATTAACCCCTGCATTTTAGAGATCAGGAAACTGAGGTTCACACAAGAATCACCCAGGATTTAAACCCAGGTACTCTGATGGCAGATGGCACGCTCTTTCTACTCTATCATGTTGCCTTTCCAATAACAATAAATGGTTTATTATTAAAAGTGAAAGCTTAGTTAAAATAAAAGTTTATTTTCTGTACAGTCTGTCTTTGCACTGTTTGAGACTTTCTAGGTTTGGGAAATATAATTTTGGAACACGAAGTTGGCCGTTATCACCAAAGGATGATATCTGATTTATTGCACAGTGAGTTACTGAAACTTTTGAATATGGATTGACAACCGAGAATGCCCAGAAGCTAGTTTAGAAGTTGGGGAAATGCCAGGGAAATTATTTATCATCTTTTAATAAATCATTTCATTAGAGGCAGAGTAAAGGCAGCTAGGTGGAGTAGTGGATAGTGTTTTAGAACTAGAATCAGAAAGACCTAAGTTCAAATGTGACCTCAGACACTTACTAGCTATTTGATCCTGGGTAAGTCACTTCACCTCTGTCTGCCTCAATTTCCTCAACTGTAAAATGGGCAAAATAATATTACCTACCTCTTAGGGTTGTTACAAAGGTCAAATGAGATAACATTTGTAATGTGCTTAGTATGGTGGCTGGCACATAGGAGGCACTTAATAAATGCTTGATTTTTTTTCTTCCCTTCTCTGTTTTTCTGAAGTCTAGGATATTAGAATTGACATGTCCTATTAGCTAAAGGGGCCAGGATAGAGAGATAATGGTAGAAGGAAAATCTATTATTTTATTGTTATATAACATATATTAAAGAAGAAGGAAAAAAAGAAGATAGGAAGATTTAATCCCAAGTGACCAAATCCAAAGGAATGCATGTTGTTCTAAGTACTTTCTTTCTGTGCAGACTCTGAAAGGGAGGAGCCAAAAATTTTTGCCATAAGGAATTTTATTGATGTTGCAGTTTAAATTGGGAACCTTTTCTTTTCGGGAATCAGTTCAAAGAAACGGTTAAAAATCAGTCAGTAGGTCCTGAAACTCACCTACTCATCTTGACCCTTTGTCTCTGATTGCCTAATTTTAAATTTTAAAATAATTAAATCTATGATCCCATCAAAGATGTTCCTAAGGAGAAGCAACCAACACTACCAAAAGAGCTTTTTTTTCCCAAAAATTGGGTCTCCCTAATAATTTGCCCAGACATACTCGGAATTTCAGTTTGGATGAGTAAATGCCTTTTAAATCTCATCAAAGACCTGGCACCAGTGATGGAGCCATTTAGATTACTCTGGAGGTTCACTTAGTCACCATGGAGGGAAAGGGTGAAGCTAATGACCTTTATCCCTTTTTCCTTCAGCTACACCTAATTTTTTTGCCCCTCCTTTTAAACATAAGTCAGTGCCCCCTTCACTAACAAAAAGAGGATCAAATCTCAAAGGCAATTATAAAGAATTGGCAGTTTGACAGACAGAATTGTAATTTGGTTCATTAATTGGTTTTAATAGCAGAAGTATTTGTAGAAGTTTAGTACAGACTTTATTCTTTGTAGATAATGCCAAACATGCACATAAGAAGTATGGATAGGATGGAAAAGAAATGCTAGAAAAACAAATCAAATTAAAAAAATCAATCAAATTAAAATCAAACATATGCAAATGGTTTGAATTCTCCCACTAGAAGAAAAAGAATTACAGAACTGAACAAGAAACACCCATTTCATAGAAAGAGATATTAGACATAAAGGTAGCTTAAAATTAAGAATTTCTTTTTAAAAGTAACATACAATTGAAAGTTTAAAAAATCAAGAGTGGTAGTAATGGTGTCAGAAAAAATTGAATTCAAATGAGAAAATGTCAAGAGAGACAGATAAAGGCATTATATGGTAAAAGGATTAACTAATAAATAATTTATTCTTAATTTATACACACCAATCAATTTGACAGTTATATTTATTAAAGAAAGGTTAATAGTAATGCAAGAAGAAAGACAAAAATGTAAGCATAGTAAGGGATGTCAATGTTTCATTATCAGGAACCACAAGTCTAGTAAATATACGAACAATAAAGAAAGATTAGGTCTTGAATGCTTTTTTAAATAAGCCAGAAATAATAGCTATTTGGAAAGAACTAAGTAGAAGAAGCAGGGAATACAAAAGTTTTTTCAAGTTCATATGGGACTCAGAAAAACTGATTATATGCTTGGTCAGAGAAAAACATTTGGCAACTAAAAAAGGTAGAGATTGTACATGTATTTTTAGTTTATAATGTAACAAAATTCAAACTAAATGACAATAATATGAGTAAAAGATGAGTTACATGGAAAAAACCTGACAAGCTACCAAATAATTAGGTTAAAGGATAAATGAGAAAAATAACAATATATTTAAAAGATGATAAGGACACAAATGCCACATGCCAAAATCTATGGGATGCAGCCAAAGCAATTTGAGAGGCAAATGCATAATGTTGAACACCTACATTATTAATGAAAGGAAGAAAGTACATTAATTAAGTCTGCACTTAAAGACACTAGAAAAGGAACAATGTAATAGACCAAATGAAAGTTTTAAAAAATAGGGATAAAATTAAGAGCAGAAATAAATTTATTAGAAAATGAAATAACAATTGAGTTAATATTCCACATCCTATACCATGTCATGATAAATTTCAGCTGGATAATAGACTTAAACATTACCAAAAATACTTTTAAAAAGGTAGAAGCAAAAAGATAGTATATGTCATTTGTGGAGGAGAAATATTTTAAATCTATTAAGCAGAAGATATTGTTAAGAACCACATGGATATGCTCAATGAGAGCGTATGTATATATATATATACTTTTTGGCTAGGAAACGGGGTTAAGTGACTTGCCCATGGTCACACAGCTAATAAGTGTCGTGTCTGAGGTCAGATTTGAACTCAGGTCCTCTTGACTTTATGGCCAGTGCTCTAACCATTACACCACCGAGCTGCCCCCTAGAAGTATATTTTTTACACAAGACACTCCATCTCCAGTCTCTGGGAATTTTCACTAGCTGTTCGCCATGCCTGGAATCCTCTTTTTTTTTTTGGCTTAGGCAGTTGGGGTTAAGTGATTTGCCTAGGGTCACACAGCTAGTAAGTGTCAAGTGTTTGGTCTGAGGCCGAATTTGAACTCAGGTCCTCCTGACTTCAGGGTCGGTGCTCTATCCACTGCACCACCTAGCTGCCCCTAGAATCCTCTTCCTTCTTGTCTCTGTCTCTTAGCTTCCTTCAAGTTCCAACCAAAAATTCTTCTACAGGAAGCCCTTCCCTATTCCCCTCTATGCTGGTGTCTTTCCTCTCATACTACCCCCAATTTATCCTGTATATATCTTGTTTATACATAATTGTTTGCATGTTGTCTCCCCCATCAGACTCTGAGTTCCCTGAGAATAGGGACTGGTTTTTTTTTTTGGCCTTTGTTTGTATCCCCAGCATAGATGTTGGTAAATAATAAATGCTTGTTGACTTACTATAAAATTCTGTACACCACCCCCCAAATATCAAAAGAAAAAGAAAATAGATTTAGAAATATGGCAAAAAGATAACAATTTGACATTCAATCAATTAAACAAACATTAAGAACCATGCAAGGCAATGTGGACAAAAGTATAGCAGCTTTGGCTTTTAGTGAGTTTACATTCTACTAGACACTTAAAATTTGTCAATAACTATGAAAATGATTCAAGATTAATGTTCAATGCACAAATAGTCAAAGAACATGAACAATTTGTGAAAGAAAGTAAATTATGAACAATCATTTGAAAACATGCCAAACAATGTCAAAGGAAATGCAAATGAAAGACAAAGTTCATTGCTGATAGACTATGGATGAACATGTAGCTACATTCATATATAGCTAGTGGAATTGCAAATGGAATCTTTTGGGAAAGTAATTTGGCAACATGGGGTGTCCCAACAATCTTAGTGCTTAAAACCGCACTAAGACTTTTGGGACATGGTATATATTGGAAAAATCATTGAACCAATCATACACTTCTAATTGATAATTCCATTTTTGGGAACATGGTAGTGAGGTATAACAGAAAGGAAAAATGAGCTAAGAATTAAAAAATATTTATTTATAGAAACATTTTTAAATTCAATTTTATTTCATTTTCAGTTCTGAATTTTCTCCCTCCCCCACCTATTGAGAAAGCAGTAAAGCACAACCTTTACAAATATGTATGGTCACACAAACCAAACTCCAGAATTAGCCTTGCCTGAAAAAAGAAAAAAGAAAAAAAAAAGAAAAAAGCTTCAATCTATAACCTCTCTATCTGGGCATATTTCATAATGAGACCCCTGGAACTGTAGCTGGTTCCATTGTATTGAACAGAGTTCCTTAGTCTTTCAGTTATTTGTCTTTACGGTATTGTGGCATAGTATAAAATGTTCTGGTTTTGCTCTCTTTACTTTGCATCTGTTCATACAAGTCTTCCCAGGTTTTTCTAAAACTATTTCCTTGACAATTTCTTGCAGCACAATAGCATTCCATCACATAATACATATAATTTGTTCAGTCATTTCCCAATTAATGGGCACCCACCTAGTTTCTAATTCTTTGCCATAGTGAAAAGAGCTACTATAAATATTTTTGTACAAATGAGTCCTTTGCCTCTTTCTTTGATCTCCATGAGGTATAGCCCTAGTAGTTGTATCGAAGGATATGTTCAGTTTAATAGCTTTTTGGGCATAGTTCCAAATTGTTTTCCAGAATGGCTAGAGGAGTTCACACTTTCACCAGTAGTGCATTAATGCACCTGTTTTCCCATGACTCCTCCAGCATTTGTCATTTTTGGTATCTCAGAGTTGTTTTAATTTGCATTTCTCTAATTATTAGTGATTTAGAACTTTTTCTTATGTGGCTATTGATAATTTGTATTCCTCTGAAAACTGCCTATTCATATAATTTGACCATTTATCATTTTGGGAATAAATGTTATTCTTATAAATCTGAATCTCTTCAGTTTATATATTAGAAATGAGACCTTTATCAGTGAAACTTACTGAAAAGATTCTTTTCCAATTTCCTGCTTCTTGTGTAATTTTAGCGAGCAGCCTTTTTTTTTGTACGTAAAAGTATTTTATTTTTTCCCAATTACATGTAAAGATAGTTTTAAACATCCATATGTGTAAGATTTTGAGTTCCCAATTTTCTCCCTCATTCCCTTTCCTTTCCCCTCCCCAAGACAGCAGGCCATCTGATATAGGTTGTACATGTACAATCAAGTTAAACACATTTCCACATTAGTCATGTTGTGAAAGAAGAATCAGAACAAAATAGAAAAACCACGAGAAAGAAAAAACAAAAAACAAAAAAAAGTGAAAACAGTACGCTTCGATCTGCATTCAGACTTCATGGTTCTTTCTCTGGTTGTGCATAGCATTTTCCATCACGAGTCTTTTTGGAATCGTCTTGGGTCATTGTATTGCTGAGAAGAGCTAAGTCTATCAAAGTTGGTCATGGGACGATGTTGCCATTACTGTGTAAAATGTTCTCCAGGTTCCAGCAGCATTATTTGTAATGGGGAAAAAAACAACTTGGAAGAAACAAGTTAAATGTCCAATGAGAGGAAAATGATTGAACAAATTATGGTATATAATATTATTGAAATGGAATATTTAAGGTCCTCATGAAGCTTGGATTAGATGACCTCTAAGATTCCTCCTAGTGCTAAAGCGTGGGTGTACTTCATAGTGGCCCTTGAGAGCTGATGGTTGAATTTTCAGTGTGAGCTGTTGTGTAAACGGTACAAATCAGGGCTGGATTTATTGCTTAAAGTGTCGATTGGTCTGCAACACTTTAAAAAGTGATGGAGAAAATACTAATGATGCAGATTAAATTTTAAAAGTGTTTCGTGCGTACATTTTTTTCCCCTTGGAGAATCGACCATTAAACATTTATTAACACACCATTGTGTTAATACTCTTAAATTTCAGAAGGCAAAAACAGGTTTCCCGCCCCACTTCTCCCAGGCTAGGTCGAGGAGACTACAATTCCCGGCATGCTACGGGAATAAGGCCGGTACTCTTGGGTGCCCAGATCAGGTGACAGGCAAAGCCCCGCCCTCCGGCCGGCCTGGCCCCGCCTCCTCACCCTCCCTCTCTCCCTTGGGCCCCCTCCTCTCTGGTCAGCCCCGGCAATTTGCCCTAGTTGCTGGAGACGGAAGCCGAGCGGGAGCGCTGGCTGCGGCGGCGCGGAGAATGGGGGACTCCAAAGTGAAAGTGGCCGTGCGGATCCGGCCCATGAACCGGCGCGGTGAGTGGAGGGGTAGGGAGAGGAGGAGGGGACGAGGGGGGAGGGGGCCAGGGGCTCTCCTCTATGCGTTCTCTCGCTGGGCTCTCGGGCGGGCGGCAGGTGCTCTAGGCGCCCTGGCCCCCCGTCCGGCCCGGATCCCGCCCCCCTCCCCGGAGCGCCACGTCCTGCCCTGGCCGGGCTGCCCCTTCTCTGAGCTGCCCCCTGCCCTGCCCCGCCTCGCAGGGGTCCCCTTCCCTCCCTCTCCTCTGTGCTCTCTCCATCTCCCACCTCCTCCGTCCTCTCCCCCTCCTCCTCTTTCTCCTCCTTCTTGTCCCTTCTCCACCCCCATCTTCCACCTCCCTCCTCCTCCTCCTCCTCCTCCTCCAACTCTCTCTTAAGTCCTCCCTTCTTTTCCGTGCTCCTCCTCCACCTCCCCGCTCCGTCCTCCCTTCTTCTCCTGTTCTGTCCTTCCTTCTCCACCTCCTCCTCCTCTATCCTTCCTCCCTCTTCCTTCACCTATCTCCTCCTTCCTCCTTTTCCTCCTCCACCTTCCTCTTCCTCCACCTCCCTCTGTCTTCTCTCCTCCTTCTCTTCTATCTTTCTTCTCCCTCCTTCTCCCTGCTCCTTCTCCTCCATCTCCTTTACCTCCCTCCTCCAGAAGCCAACATTAAGTGCCCCATGTGTGCCAGGCACTTGTGCCCTAACTAGTGATACCAAGATAAAAAGGGACAGGGCCCCTGCCCTCTGGGAGTTTATTGTAGATGAATGTGCTCAGATAAGCCTCATCTCAGGTAAAGGATTGATGGAGCCGAAAAGCGGGGTGGGGTGAACAAGTTACTAAGTCAGAGAAACATTTATTAAACTGGTATGTGCTGGGCGCGGGGCTCAGCGCTGGAGTACACAAGCAAAAAAACCCAAACCAAACCAAACTGTAACAAAAACTCCTGCCCCTGCTCTCAAGGAGCAAGATGGGAGAGAACAATTAAAAGTGGGAGTGGGGAAGACACTCCAGGAAAACTTTCTGAAAGAGATGGCGGGGTAACTGAGCCTCAGAGAAGGAATTTCTCACGTTCGTCAGTCAGTCAGCTAGTATTATTAAGCTATGATATGCCAGATACTGTGTTAAGCGCTGGGGATACAAGGAAAGGTAAAGACAAGTCCCTGCTTTCAAAGACTTCAGAGTCTAATGGGAGAGACAGCATGCGAACAGCTGTGTACAAACAAAGTGTGTACAGGGTAAAGTGGGAGTATTCTCAGAGGGAAGCTACTAGGAGGCAGCTGCTGTTATCCCCATTTTACAGTTGGGGAAACTTAGCAAAACAGATTAAGTGATTTGCAGAAGGTCACACAGAAGGATATGATCTCAAGTCTTCCTTATTTCTTTATTCTAAACCCAGTTCTCTTTCCTCCCTCCCATCTAGCTGCCTTTGCTTAAGGAGTAAAACAGGGAGCCTTCCTTACTTTACACTTCTTTGTAAGATTCCATCTCTCTGGGAATCCCCCTCCCTTTAAATAATAACAATAACATGCCTCTGTAGCAACATATATGTGTGTGTGTGTGTGTGTGTGTGTGTGTGTGTGTGTGTGTGTGTGT
>NW_020949997.1:3257144-3266674 GCF_900497805.2 Vombatus ursinus
TGTGTGTGTGTGTGTGTGTGTGTGTGTGTGTGTGTGTGTGTGTGTGTGTGTAGGGTAGGGTAGCATATATACCCATTTTCCAGGTAAGGACACTGAAGCGCAAAGAAGTGACTTGCCTTAGTATCTGACAGCTAGTGGGTAGTATAGCCAGGATTAGGTAGAATTGAGATCTTCAAATCCTACCTCTTTACCTTTTTCTTCTTTTCTCCCCCTTCACCTTGAAACCTCCTCTTCCAACACCAATCTTCTATCTGGAATAGAACCAGGGAAAGCATAAGTCTTGAATCCAAGGGCATTTTTTTCTATGTAATTAATACCCAGTGGATCTTTACCCCAAGTTTAACCCTGAAGTGTTTAGCCCGTGGCTGAGTAAATAAAAGAGAATCTGGCTTAATCACTGTAAGAAAATATCCAAGTATAAAAACCTTATCTTGTATTCAGCATACCTGATTCCTAAATACCAGACAGTGTTAAACAGTGTTTTAACCACACTGAGTTGGGACTGGGGGAAGGGATGATTTTTTTCATTTATTTACTGTTGAGAAACTTCTGTTTGTACTTGAGGTCATATTTGTCATCTCATCAGCAAAAAGTTCTAGTGCCCAGAGACTCTGTTGAAAGTATATTTTGGAAACATTTCCCATAGTATTGTACATAGAAAAAGAAAAAGGGGAACTTTGGGTGAGAAACCAGGTAAAGGCTAAATCTTGTTCAGCATGGTGACTTATCGGTATAGTCCCAAGGCATGGTTTGGTAATTGAAACGTTCTTAAGATTCCAAATTAGTATGTGACTTCTAAGGTGCTACAGACAACTGCTTCTGCTGGCTCTTGTTTCACAATTAAGTGAAGTTTTAAGCTTATTGAATAGTTACGGTAAGTCACCTCGTCACTTTGCAGAGCCAAGGGTTTGGGCTACATGATCCTATAAAATTTCTGTCCAGTTATAAAAATTGTATGATTTTGATGGAGAGAGAGGCATAGGTTTATCTGCTGCCCTGTGGTTAGGAAGTTGATATTACTAATCCTTCATCAATAGGACTTGTGCTTTGAGTCGTGTTCTCAGTAATGCTCCAGCTTGTATTTGTGAAAAGATCAGGGCTACATTCTGTGGCCAGAAGAGTTTTCTTCAATGTAAAATTACCTTGAGTTCTCTGACCACAGATTGAACTCACAACTTTGGCCTCTTCAACATCATGCTCCAAACAGCAGAGCTAAATTAGACAAACAATAAAATTTTTTATAAAGTTTTTGTCCTGTTGTTCAAGGACACTTTATTCTAGTTCATTGTACTTTTATGAACCCTAACTATGACTTTTTGAAAAGCATATCTGGGAAATTATCAGAGGAGAGGGACTTCAGAACAACCTTTGATTGCCTTTTCACAAATATTTGGAAAAGTCTGAAGGGAGGTAACTAAGCTGCCATCTCACGTGGACACATGTCAGATAACAACAACTTTTCTTTCCCTTCACGGTAACCAACATTATTTTGACATTTTTAGAAAGAAAGGTAAGGTTGATTTGAGATCCTAGCGTTCAGTGATTTTCAGGAATATAGCAGGATTGGAAGAATATTTGTGTTTTAAAGTTGGTAGCAGGAAGTTGCTTGAAAGCATTGAAAGTATAGCATAATTTCCTGAATGCAATTTGGCACATTCCCCTCCTTTTCAATTAGCTTTAACTCATTGTTTACCTTCGATGCTTGTTCAAGTTTGAGATATTTGTGTTGGTGAAACTAACTGTGTTTTGCTGTGTGTGTGGTTGCTGATCCAACTGTGTTTTATAATCTGGGTGTATGCATTCATTGGCTTGGTTCTTTCTGTATGGATCTTTTTTGAACAATTGAATTCTTATGAGGAAGCGCCATAGTGGTCCAGGGCTCAGTGCTGTCAATATGATGACATCTGGAAATTGATCATGTGGAGACTTCATCATCCACAAGGAATAGATTTGAATTTTGTGTAGGACATCTTACAGTGACATTGGTGAACTTTTTTTTTTTTTGCTTGATGCCTTACCTGATTTGGATACTCATTTTCCAGTGATGATTTATCACCTGGTAACATGGAATATCAGGATGTTAGGAGAATCAAAATTTCAGGGTAATGAAAAGGACTTTGGTGGATGGTAGGAGGCTCCATTAATAATGACTTCAGTTTGACAAGTGGGGTAAAGGACATTGCCAAGGACATGTTTGACTAGAAAAATAGATGGGTCAGGCATGCAGTGAGAGAGGGACAGTGTGACTGCTAATATCCAGGATATAGGAAAAGAATCAGAGGAAAGCCTCCAGCATGTGTTAGATATTTAATAGGGGTTGCTAAGGTGTGAATGGATTGTAGGCTGCGTTGATGGGGGTAGGGGGGAGGGGAGCAACTGCTGTCATGAATGAGATAGCATTCATCTAAGTGGATGTTTTATAATTGATTCTTGTTCACCCCTAAGTGATTATTAATATGATTATAATATGTTTTGTTAGTATAGTATAGGAGTTTTGAGGGGTACGTAGAGTCATGGAGTTGTGAAACTGAAAGAGACCTTAAAGGGGCCCAGGGTTGTGTGGATTTTTAATTTAACATTGAAACAATCTTTCTTACTCTGTTTTCTTTTCTTTCTTTCTTTTTTTTTTTGAAGCAGTTGGGTTAAGTGACTTGTCCAGGGTCACACAGCTAATACGTATCCAGTGTTTGGTCTGAGGTCGGATTTGAACTCAGGTCCTCCTGACTTCAGGGCCGGTGCTCTGTCCACTGCGCCACCTAGCTGCCCCCTTACTCTGTTTTCTTGAGTAAGAAAATAATTATAGTATATTTTGTGAGGTGGAAAAGAGTTTTTCTGTTTCCTTTACCTTATAGTGCCTTATAATTCCTGAAGATTATAAAAATGTATGTGTTAAAATAAATCCTTTTTTTGAATTTATTAGTCAGGAACACAGAAGTTCAAACCAGACCCAGACACTTATTAGCTATGTGACTCTGGGCAAGTCACTTACCCTCTATCTGCCTCAGTTTCCTCATCTGTAAAATGGGGATAATAATAGCATCTACTTTAGTATTATTGTGAGGATTAAATGAGATGATTGTGAAGCACTGTAAAAATGCTTATCGTCATCATCATTATGCTACAGAGTAGATATTCACATAAATTTGAGGGTCACTCTGGGAAACTGCAGAGAGAACCTAAAGCTAATTATTTATAAACAACTAGAGTTTGTAAAATATTGCTTAAAAACAGAATTAAATTTCCCTTTAGGAAAGAATTTTGAAGTTGGCTAACTTTGAAAAAAACTTAAATGATGGGTAAGTAAATACCACACCTTAGTAAAAGTTCAAACCTGGTGTTTTTCTATCAGAACATGTAAAACCCGGAAGGGACCTTGGAAATCACCTAATTCAGATGCCTTATTTTATATAAGGAAACTATATAATGAATTACTAGTTATATTATATGTCATCTACTCTGGGGTTTGGAATTCCTCATAGCCTTTTTTCAGGGCAGGGTTAAACTTTGGCTGCCTCAGTACTGTTGAGAAGTTTCTGGTTACAACCTGTTTATGTGTCAATTCCATGTATTTATGCTTTTTTAGGATTTTTTTTTACATTTATTAAGTGAGCAAAGAGCAAGACCTTCAGTTTTATTCAAAATTACACATTAGATAAATGAATTTAGTTATCTTATATGTTAAACATTAAGCTCTAATTTAGCAGGTGGAAGATTTGTAATCGGGTCATAGATAATTCTTTGATGTACTTTTATCAGGAATTAGAGGTTTGTTTTTCTAAAGTATTAAAGTTAAATAGTGAGGAAGCAAAGGGAAATTTGTCATGGCTTAGGGAAATTATCTCCATATAGATACTGCCCATCAGAATAAATTAAATTATCTTTCAGACTTGTTCAGTTGACAGGGTAACACCTCCTGTGTTTTGCATACTGTGAAGTATAGTCATTCGTGCATAATTACTGGATGAATTACAAGTATTACAAGCATAACTTATAACACCTGTTGGGTCATGAAGGTAGACTATGTGCTTATTCAGAAGTTTCAAGTTAGGTAACTAGTGTATTGGGGAAATTTTAAGTACTTATAAAAGTTTAATTGACAAACTTACTGAGTGTCTGTCCAAGGTTGTACATTAAATAGAAGATAAGCTGTTTGAGAAAAATCTCTGTTATCTAGTGGGAGAAGACTGGACTTTGAATAGCAGGAGGAATTTAGCTGAGTAGATCAGGTGAGAAAGATTGTTTCAGAGGTTAGGGAACATACAAGAGAAATTCTAATTAATACTCATTGCGTATTAAAATAACAACATTAATATTATGTATATACTGCCTTTTTGGGATGGGGGGAAAACCCATTAAGGTACAGTTTTTACCATTGAGGAATTAGTTTATGATCTATTTGAGTAGATAACATACTAAATAGATTAAACAATAAGGTATTTTGTCATTAAGTGTCAGATGAATAGTATAGACAGTAAATACTATGTTACTATAGGAATTTTGGGCCTGGAGTCAGGAAAACCTGAGTTCAAATGTGGCCTCAGACACTTACTAGTTGTGTGACCCTGGGTAATTCATTTAACCTCTATTTGTCTTAATCCACTGAAGAAGAAAATGGCGAACTACTCCATGAACAACATTGGCATGCTGTGGTCCATGAGGTCACAAAGAGTCAGATGCGTTTGAACAACAATAACAACAACAGAGAAGTTGAGTTGTTTGAAAAGGCTTCATGGGGAAAACGGAATTTCAAGGAGGGATAGGATTTGGATAGGCAGAGAACCAGAGGGAAGGACCATTTGGATAGGTATAGCCTACGTGCTAGAGCCTGCTCCTAGCAAGAAGCCTGTTGTTAAATTTTCAGTGTAGGCATTTATACCTTGGAAATTGGTGATGCTATAACTGCGCTTGATTTATTGTTTTGTTAATTGACTTAAGTGATGGAGAAAATGTTAATGCAGATTAAATTTGAAATTATGTCTTGTGCACATTTTTTGGGGGAGTATGATTGTTAAACATTTCCAAGCACACCTTTGGAGAGGAAGAACAAAGGTGAAGAGACAGCAATGAAGAAGTTGTTTGAGGGGTGCTGTGAGTATATTAACTGGCTGATATGTAAAGGTTTTACTTTGTGCAGCAGGAGATGAGGCTGGAAAGGTAGACTGGAGTCAGCTTTGAATTCTAGACAAAGAAATTTAGAGAATTATTTTCTAGGTGCTCTCAATAAATAACAGTTTTCATAGCTTTGTGTATGAATCCAGAAAGAAACAGGAAGGGAAAAAATTGTTGATGATTAAATACAAAATTATAATAAAGAAATTTCATATTTTATGTCTTAAGTTTCCAAATGTAAAACACTGTCAGTTAATTTCAGTATAATAAATGGATTAGTTGTTAAATCAAAGGCACTTGTAAACTTTTTTCAATGGTCTGCGTGACTTCTGTCCCCTAACCATAGTCAAATTAGCCATCCCTATAGGCACTAGAAAATAGAAAAACACTATAGGTTCTTGAAAATGAGATAATAAGATAAAATTTGGTAGATATAAATCTAAAGCCTTGGTTTCAAAAAACCAACTGCACAAGTACAAGATAGGGTAGATAGCCCTGGCTAGACAGCAGTTTGTTTAGGGGTTTTAGAGGATTACAGGCTTAATATGAGTAAAAAATGTGACATGGCAGCTATAAAAGCAAATTTAATCTTAGGCCACGTTAATAAAAGCAGCATAGGATCCAGCGAAAGGAGGTGATAGTTCTTCTGAGGCAGCTATGCTGTGCCACAGTGGATAAAATGTTGGGCCAGGAGTCAGGAAGGCCAGGGTTTAAATCTGGCCCCAGATACTTACTGTTTATGTAACCCTGGCAAAGTCACTTAACCTTTAGACAAAGGTTAGTTTCTGCAACTGTAAAATGGATATGATAATGGCACCAACCTCCCAGGGTTGTTGTGAGGGTCCAGTGAGATAGTGTTTGTAATGTGCGTAGCACAGGGCTTGGCCATCCATGTGGCCATGACATATCTGGAGTGTATGTTCACCTGGGTGCCACAGCATAGAAGAGCATAGCCATGTTAGTGAAGGGGACTGGAGAACATGCCATGTGAGAATTACTGGAAGGAAGCTGGGATGCTTACCTTGGAGAGCAGAAGACTTAGGGGAGTACACGACTTCTGTCTTCTAGGTGCTCCCCTAAGACTTCTGGAGGGATTAGTGTTCTGTTGGGCCCCTGACAGTAGAACTAGCAGCAATGGGTGGGGTTTATGGAGAGGCAGGTTTTGACAGAGTGTAAGGAAAAAAATGTATAGCAACTAGAGCTGTCCAAAAGTAGAGCTAGGTAGTGGTTTCCTCCTTACTAACTGTGTTCAAGTTGACTGGCAACTTTTTGTGTGTTGTAGAGGAGGTTCTTGCTGAGGTGCAGGTTGGACTCACTGACCTTTAAGACCCCTTACAGCTCAGGTGAAAGCATGAAATTAAAGGGGGAAGGGTCAATGGAGTAGGTTGGTCTGGAACTTTGAAACCCAAATTGATGATTTAAAATTAGGTGTAACACATAATTAGAGACTGAATATAGGGAGCAGGGAAGTTGGAAGAGTGGAATTATGTGTTTAAGTAGCAGGCATGAAAAAGAACTATGTGGAACATTCAGCATAGACTCGAAGAAGTTAAGAAGGGAATGAGATAAGCAGGAGAGGACGTGTAAGCAGGAATTCCTTTGAAGGAAGACGTGGTACGTGCTCTCTTCTTCACATGGAGAGCGTGACTTCTTGAGGGCAGGAGGGTGATGAAAACATGTCTAGTACAGGCATTTTTCTTTCTATAGTACATATTCACAGTCTATTCTTAAATCAGGAATAATGGTCATTTTAAAAATAATTATTTTATGCCAGGTGTCAGGGCTATGGATGAAAAGGGACAGAAATTTCTGCCTGTGTTTTCTGGAACAGAAGAGAACTGTTTGCTTTCATCTACTTGATATTCTGATGGTGAATGAGACACACATCTACCACAACAATCTTTTGTTCTCACTGTCAGCTCAATAACTTGGGTTCAGATTTATATAAATAGGGTTGAAAGGCCCCTCCCTCCTTTTTTCTTTTATAAATAAAATTCTTTTAGATTGAGATAGTATCCATTTGAAGCTGTCATTTATATCTTCTAACTTTAGGGGTCAGTGATATATGAATACTACTGATATACTTGTTGCCATCATTTGGATATATATTTCTAGTTGTTTTTCCAGTAGTGGTAATGAATTTAGCATTTGTCTTTCCATATACTTTTATCAGGTTACCCAATTACCAGAATCATACATTCTTGAGAAAATTTGGTGGCATTTGATAGTGTAGTATGTTGATATGGAACCCATCAAAGTTAATTGATCCATATGCAGATCAAAACTGTGCCCTTAACTTTATCAATACGGAATGCTACCCATCTGACTTAAGCAACTGAAGATTCCCAGGAAAATTATTTGACTAAAAATACATTTAGTTTGACAAATAATTTTGAAGTTACTGTGTTGGCTTCTCCATTCCTGTAGTAGGTGCTGTATGAGCTTCGAAAGAAGCATAAGTCATGCTATCTGTCCTCAAAGATGTGATAAACACAAATTAAACATTGAAAGACTAATATATGTATTTGTTAATGAACTCATTGTATAGTGCTGACAGAAGCTTTAAGAGCTGAAAGGGACATCATATGGTCCAAGGTCACTTATGGGAGTTTCCCAGAAGAGTTGGAATTTGAGGTAGACCTTAAAGATATGTAGGATATGGTCAGTCATGTGTGGGTAGAGATTGTGGGCTGTACATTAAAGAAGGGGGTCTGACTGGAAAGAGGAGTTGGTTGGAAGTTGAGGGAGATAAGGGTAAATAAGTAATTGGGACCATATCATAAAGGGCCTTGAAGGCTAAATTGGGAAATTTAGAAGATAGGATCATAGATTTGTGGCTGGAAGGGATTTTTGAGGCCATTTAGTCCAACCTCCTCATTTTATAGATGGAAACAAACTTAGCTTAAATGATTGCCTAAGGTCACACAGGTAGTAAAATGACTGAGGCAAGCTCCATATTCAGAGTTCTTTGCACTGTGCTGTCTGTCATGCATTGGGCAATAATAGGAGGGAGAATGTGAGATGTTTGGGGTATACAGCTTGGTGGTATCATAGACTATTTCGAAAGAATCATGTAATAGAAGAATGAAAAGGTAGTTTGGGACTAATGTTGTCTGGTGTAGCGTAGGCATCTTGTGAGGTTATCCAATTTCAGGAATAGTGCTGTCGTCCACAACATAGTTGGAATTCCTCTTCTGGGATTGCCTTCTCCCCCGTAGTAGATTCTTTTGTAATCCTTTGTGGTGGCAAATTTTATTTTTTGAGAGTGGATTTGATTTTTGAAAAGAGAAGATATTCAGAACCAAGTTTATTGAAAAAAATTGAATTTTTTGAGGTTGTTAATACCGATTTTTGGTAAAGAATGTGATTGCAAAACATTGGAACTGATTTTGTGTGTGTTCGTGTTTTGCGTGTGTGTGTGTGTGTGTGTGTGTGTGTATTCTGAAAGTGGAGTTCAGAAAATATTTGAGAAATGAAAGTATTGGAATTCATGTGTGGCCTCCAAAATTGATAAAATGACTTGCTTTTTTGGTTGTCAGGGTGTGTTCATGAAAAATGATTATTTTATAGTTGCATCTTGTATATGTTTTTATTTAAAGATAGTCCTGAATGAGAAAAATTGGACTTTTTTGGTTATGTCTGCCTAATGTTATTCATTGCAGTGAAGATTTTTTAGCATTAAATACATTGCTTTTCATTAGAAGTTTCACACAATTTTCATTTGTTTTTAGAAAATATATATCTTTATAGTAAAGAAGAAAGTTTACTGCTGCATTTTATAGAAATGACAACTTGATTATTAAATCATCTCTTTGGAATTATTTTTTTCCTATCATCGTACAGAAAAACATAATAGGTTTTAACTGGATTGTACTGTTCTTTTTATTGTAGTTAATCCACAAAAGCTTGACAGTCTTAAGTCTTCTCATTAGCCGCTGTTAAACTAAATATGTAATTACTTTGATTAGAAAATAATATACTTTGATTTATTTAGAAGCCTCTTCTTAAGAGGGCCAACTGCTTCTCATTTGTCTTTATGATATTTCTTTGAAGAATCTTGAGGTATGCATGCCTGTTCCCATTTTACAGCTGGATAAGCTGAGGTTGAAAGGATAATTGTCTTACCATAAGTCACCCACTGAGTCATTTATGAAACTATTAGTGGTACCCAGGTCTTTTAGTGGAAGAAACTATTATTAGAACTTGGGCTTTTTAGACTGAAGATCTTGATTTTGTTCCCCAAATCAATGATCTCCAAGATCTTCAGAGTCCCACTAAAACTTGTGGTTGTTGATCTGGCACATCTCTCCCAAAAGTATATTATGGCATATATGTAGGCATATGTAGGTGTGTCTGTGTATATATAGAGAGCATAAGGTATAGTGTATATATTCTGTAGTTTATATACTGCATGTCTATAC